>NW_027149946.1:0-233000 GCF_031143425.1 Pleurodeles waltl | reverse complement strand
GAAGGAAATTTGTGTCTCCTCTCAGATTCCAGAACTTTCTGTCACCGAAATGTGAGGAAAATGTGCTTTTTTAGCCAAAATTTGAGGTTTGCAAAGGATTCTGGGTAAGAGAACCGGGTCAGAGCCCCACAAGTCACACCATCTTGGATTCCCCTAGGTTTCTAGTTTAATAAAATGCACAGGTTTGGTAGGTTTCCCTAGGTGCCGGCTGAGCTAGAGGCCAAAATCTACAGGTAGGCACTTTGCAAAAAACAGCTCTGTTTTCTTTCAAAAAATGGGATGTGTCCACGTTGCGTATTGGGGCATTTCCTGTCGCGGGCGCTAGGCCTACCCACACAAGTGAGGTATCATTTTTATCGGGAGACATGGGGAAACGCTGGGTGGAAGGAAATTTGTGGCTCCTCTCAGATTCCAGAACATTCTGTCACCGAAATGTGAGGAAAATGTGTTTTTTTAGCCAAAATTTGAGGTTTGCAAAGGATTCTGGGTAGAAGGAACCTGGTCAGAGCCCCACAAGTCACCCCATCTTGGATTCCCCTAGGTCTCTAGTTTTAAAAAATGCACAGGTTTGGTAGGTTTCCCTAGGTGCCGGCTGAGCTAGAGGCCTAAATCTACAGGTAGGCACTTTGCAAAAAACAGCTCTGTTTTCTTTAAAAAAATGGGATGTGTCCACATTGTGTTTTGGGGCGTTTCCTGTCGCGGGCGCTAGGCCTACCCACACAAGTGAGGTATCATTTTTATCTGGAGACATGGGGGAACGCTGGGTGGAAGGAAATTTGTGGCTCCTCTCAGATTCCAGAACTTTCTGTCACCAAAATGTGAGGAAAATGTGCTTTTTTAGCCACAATTTAAGGTTTGCAAAGGATTCTGGGTAACAGAACCGGGTCAGAGCCCCACAAGTCACACCATCTTGGATTCCCCTAGGTTTCTAGTTTTCAAAAATGCACAGGTTTGGTAGGTTTCCCTAGGTGCCGGCTGAGCTAGAGGCCAAAATCTACAGGTAGGCACTCTGCAAAAATCAGCTCTGTTTTTTAAAAAAAAATCGGATGTGTCCACGTTGCGTTTTATGACGTTTCCTGTGGCGGGCGCTAGGCCTACCCACACAAGTGAGGTATCATTTTTATCGGGAGACTTGGGGGAACGCTGGGTGGAAGGAAATTTGTGGCTCCTCTCAGATTCCAGAACTTTCTGTCACCGAAATGTGAGGAAAATGTGTTTTTTTAGCCAAAATTTGAGGTTTGCAAAGGATTCTGGGTAACAGAACCTGGTCAGAGCCCCCACAAGAAACCCCATCTTGGATTTCCCTAGGTCTCTAGTTTTAAAAAATTCACAGGTTTGGTAGGTTTCCCTAGGTGCCGGCTCAGCTAGAGGCCAAAATCTACGGATAGGCACTTTGTAAAAAACAGCTCTGTTTTCTTTAAAAAATGGGATTTGTCCACATTGTGTTTTAGGGCGTTTCCTATGGCGGACGCTAGGCCTACCCACACAAGTGAGGTATCATTTTTTATCGGGAGACTTGGGGGAACGCTGGGTGGAAGGAAATTTGTGGCTCCTCTCAGATTCCCGAACTTTCTGTCACCGAAATGTGAGGAAAATGTGTTTTTTTAGCCAAAATTTGAGGTTTGCAAAGGATTCTGGGTAGAAGGAACCTGGTCCGAGCCCCACAAGTCACCCCATCTTGGATTCCCCTAGGTCTCTAGTTTTCAAAAATGCACAGGTTTGGTAGGTTTCCCTAGGTGCCGGCTGAGCTAGAGGCCTAAATCTACAGGTAGGCACTTTGCAAAAAACAGCTCTGTTTTCTTTCAAAAATGGGATGTGTCCACATTGTGTTTTGGGGCGTCTCCTGTCGCGGGCCCTAGGCCTACCCACACAAGTGAGGTATAATTTTTATCAGGAGACATGGGGGAACGCTGGGTGGAAGGAAATTTGTGGCTCCTCTCAGATTCCAGAACTTTCTGTCACCGAAATGTGAGGAAAATGTGCTTTTTTAGCCAAAATTTGAGGTTTGCAAAGGATTCTGGGTAAGAGAACCGGGTCAGAGCCCCACAAGTCACACCATCTTGGATTCCCCTAGGTTTCTAGTTTAATAAAATGCACAGGTTTGGTAGGTTTCCCTAGGTGCCGGCTGAGCTAGAGGCCAAAATCTACAGGTAGGCACTTTGCAAAAAACAGCTCTGTTTTCTTTCAAAAAATGGGATGTGTCCACGTTGCGTATTGGGGCGTTTCCTGTCGCGGGCGCTAGGCCTACCCACACAAGTGAGGTATCATTTTTATCGGGAGACTTGGGGAAACGCTGGGTGGAAGGAAATTTGTGGCTCCTCTCAGATTCCAGAACATTCTGTCACCGAAATGTGAGGAAAATGTGTTTTTTTAGCCAAAATTTGAGGTTTGCAAAGGATTCTGGTTAGAAGGAACCTGGTCAGAGACCCACAAGTCACACCATCTTGGATTCCCCTAGGTTTCTAGTTTTCAAAAATGCACAGGTTTGGTAGGTTTCCATAGGTGCCGGCTGAGCTAGAGGCCAAAATCTACAGGTAGGCACTCTGCAAAAATCAGCTCTGTTTTTTTTTAAAAAATCGGATGTGTCCACATTGCGTTTTAGGGCGTTTCCTGTGGCGGACGCTAGGCCTACCCACACAAGTGAGGTATCATTTTTATCGGGAGACTTGGGGGAACGCTGGGTGGAAGGAAATTTGTGGCTCCTCTCAGATTCCAGAACTTTCTGTCACCAAAATGTGAGGAAAATGTGCTTTTTTAGCCACAATTTAAGGTTTGCAAAGGATTCTGGGTAAGAAGGAACCTGGTCAGAGCCCCACAAGTCACCCCATCTTGGATTCCCCTAGGTTTCTAGTTTTCAAAAATGCACAGGTTTGGTAGGTTTCCCTAGGTGCCGGCTGAGCTAGAGGCCTAAATCTACAGGTAGGCACTTTGCAAAAAACAGCTCTGTTTTCTTTCAAAAAATGGGATGTGTCCACGTTGCGTATTGGGGCGTTTCCTGTCGCGGGCGCTAGGCCTACCCACACAAGTGAGGTATCATTTTTATCGGGAGACTTGGGGAAACGCTGGGTGGAAGGAAATTTGTGGCTCCTCTCAGATTCCAGAACATTCTGTCACCGAAATGTGAGGAAAATGTGTTTTTTTAGCCAAAATTTGAGGTTTGCAAAGGATTCTGGTTAGAAGGAACCTGGTCAGAGACCCACAAGTCACTCCATCTTGGATTCCCCTAGGTTTCTAGTTTTCAAAAATGCACAGGTTTGGTAGGTTTCCATAGGTGCCGGCTGAGCTAGAGGCCAAAATCTACAGGTAGGCACTCTGCAAAAATCAGCTCTGTTTTTTTAAAAAAATCGGATGTGTCCACATTGCGTTTTAGGGCGTTTCCTGTGGCGGACGCTAGGCCTACCCACACAAGTGAGGTATCATTTTTATCGGGAGACTTGGGGGAACGCTGGGTGGAAGGAAATTTGTGGCTCCTCTCAGATTCCAGAACTTTCTGTCACCAAAATGTGAGGAAAATGTGCTTTTTTAGCCACAATTTAAGGTTTGCAAAGGATTCTGGGTAGAAGGAACCTGGTCAGAGCCCCACAAGTCACCCCATCTTGGATTCCCCTAGGTTTCTAGTTTTCAAAAATGCACAGGTTTGGTAGGTTTCCCTAGGTGCCGGCTGAGCTAGAGGCCTAAATCTACAGGTAGGCACTTTGCAAAAAACAGCTCTGTTTTCATTCAAAAAATGGGATGTGTCCACATTGTGTTTTGGGGCGTCTCCTGTCGCGGGCGCTAGACCTACCCACACAAGTGAGGTATCATTTTTATCGGGAGACATGGGGGAACGCTGGGTGGAAGGAAATTTGTGGCTCCTCTCAGATTCCAGAACTTTCTGTCACCGAAATGTGAGGAAAATGTGTTTTTTTAGCCAAAATTTGAGGTTTGCAAAGGATTCTGGGTAGAAGGAACCTGGTCCGAGCCCCACAAGTCACCCCATCTTGGATTCCCCTAGGTCTCTAGTTTTCAAAAATGCACAGGTTTGGTAGGTTTCCCTAGGTGCCGGCTGAGCTAGAGGTCTAAATCTACAGGTAGGCACTTTGCAAAAAACAGCTCTGTTTTCTTTCAAAAAATGGGATGTGTCCACATTGTGTTTTGGGGCGTCTCCTGTCGCGGGCGCTAGACCTACCCACACAAGTGAGGTATCATTTTTTATCGGGAGACATGGGGGAACGCTGGGTGGAAGGAAATTTGTGGCTCCTCTCAGATTCCAGAACTTTCTGTCACCGAAATGTGAGGAAAATGTGCTTTTTTATCCAAAATTTGAGGTTTGCAAAGGATTCTGGGTAATAGAACCGGGTCAGAGCCCCACAAGTCACACCATCTTGGATTCCCCTAGGGTTCTAGTTTTCAAAAATGCACAGGTTTGGTAGGTTTCCCTAGGTGCCGGCAGAGCTAGAGGCCAAAATCTACAGGTAGGCACTCTGCAAAAATCAGCTCTGTTTTTTAAAAAAAAATCGGATGTGTCCACGTTGCGTTTTAGGGCGTTTCCTGTGGCGGGCGCTAGGCCTACCCACACAAGTGAGGTATCATTTTTATCGGGAGACTTGGGGAAACGCTGGGTGGAAGGAAATTTGTGGCTCCTCTCAGATTCCAGAACATTCTGTCACCGAAATGTGAGGAAAATGTGTTTTTTTAGCCAAAATTTGAGGTTTGCAAAGGATTCTGGGTAATAGAACCGGGTCAGAGCCCCACAAGAAAGCCCATCTTGGATTTCCCTAGGTCTCTAGTTTTAAAAAATTCACAGGTTTGGTAGGTTTCCCTAGGTGCCCGGCTGAGCTAGAGGCCAAAATCTACAGGTGGGCACTTTGCAAAAAACAGCTCTGTTTTCTTTCAAAAAATGGGATGTGTCCACATTGCGTTTTAGGGCGTTTCCTGTGGCGGACGCTAGGCCTACCCACACAAGTGAGGTATCATTTTTATCGGGAGACTTGGGGGAACGCTGGGTGGAAGGAAATTTGTGGCTCCTCTCAGATTCCAGAACTTTCTGTCACTGAAATATGAGGAAAATGTGTTTTTTTTAGCCAAAATTTGAGGTTTGCAAAGGATTCTGGGTAGAAGGAACCTGGTCCGAGCCCCACAAGTCACCCCATCTTGGATTCCCCTAGGTCTCTAGTTTTCAAAAATGCACAGGTTTGGTAGGTTTCCCTAGGTGCCGGCTGAGCTAGAGGCCTAAATCTACAGGTAGGCACTTTGCAAAAAACAGCTCTGTTTTCTTTCAAAAAATGGGATGTGTCCACATTGCGTTTTAGGGTGTCTCCTGTGGCGGACGCTAGGCCTACCCACACAAGTGAGGTATCATTTTTATCGGGAGACTTGGGGGAACGCTGGGTGGAAGGAAATTTGTGGCTCCTCTCAGATTCCAGAACTTTCTCTCACTGAAATGTGAGGAAAATGTGTTTTTTTAGCCAAAATTTGAGGTTTGCAAAGGATTCTGGGTAGAAGGAACCTGGTCCGAGCCCCACAAGTCGCCCCATCTTGGATTCCCCTAGGTCTCTAGTTTTCAAAAATGCACAGGTTTGGTAGGTTTCCCTAGGTGCCGGCTGAGCTAGAGGCCTAAATCTACAGGTAGGCACTTTGCAAAAAACAGCTCTGTTTTCTTTAAAAAAATGGGATGTGTCCACATTGTGTTTTAGGGCGTCTCCTGTCGCGGGCGCTAGACCTACCCACACAAGTGAGGTATCATTTTTATCGGGAGACATGGGGGAACGCTGGGTGGAAGGAAATTTGTGGCTCCTCTCAGATTCCAGAACTTTCTGTCACCGAAATGTGAGGAAAATGTTCTTTTTTAGCCAAAATTTGAGGTTTGCAAAGGATTCTGGGTAATAGAACCGGGTCAGAGCCCCACAAGTCACACCATCTTGGATTCACCTAGGTTTCTAGTTTTAAAAAATGCACAGGTTTGGTAGGTTTCCCTAGGTGCCGGCAGAGCTAGAGGCCAAAATCTACAGGTAGGCACTTTGCAAAAAACAGCTCTGTTTTCTTTAAAAAAATGGGATGTGTCCACGTTGCGTTTTGGGGCATTTCCTGTCGCGGGCGCTAGGCCTACCCACACAAGTGAGGTATCATTTTTATCGGGAGACATGGGGGAACGCTGGGTGGAAGGAAATTTGTGGCTCCTCTCAGATTCCAGAACATTCTGTCACCGAAATGTGAGGAAAATGTGTTTTTTTAGCCAAAATGTGAGGTTTGCAAAGGATTCTGGGTAGAAGGAACCTGGTCAGAGCCCCACAAGTCACCCCATCTTGGATTCCCCTAGGTCTCTAGTTTTCAAAAATGCACAGGTTTGGGAGGTTTCCCTAGGTACCCGGCTGAGCTAGAGGCCAAAATCTACAGGTAGGCACTTTGCAAAAAACAGCTCTGTTTTCTTTCAAAAAATGGGATGTGTCCACGTTGCGTATTGGGGCGTTTCCTGTCGTGGGCGCTAGGCCTACCCACACAAGTGAGGTATCATTTTTTATCGGGAGACTTGGGGGAACGCTGGGTGGAAGGAAATTTGTGGCTCCTCTCAGATTCCAGAACATTCTGTCACCGAAATGAGAGGAAAATGTGTTTTTTTAGCCAAAATTTGAGGTTTGCAAAGGATTCTGGGTAGAAGGAACCTGGTCAGAGCCCCACAAGTCACCCCATCTTGGATTCCCCTAGGTCTCTAGTTTTCAAAAATGCACAGGTTTGGTAGGTTTCCCTAGGTGCCGGCTGAGCTAGAGGCCTAAATCTACAGGTAGGCACTTTGCAAAAAACAGCTCTGTTTTCTTTCAAAAAATGGGATGTGTCCACATTGTGTTTTGGGGCGTCTCCTGTCGCGGGCGCTAGGCCTACCCACACAAGTGAGGTAGAATTTTTATCGGGAGACATGTGGGAACGCTGGGTGGAAGGAAATTTGTGGCTCCTCTCAGATTCCAGAACTTTCTGTCACCGAAATGTGAGGAAAATGTGCTTTTTTAGCCAAAATTTGAGGTTTGCAAAGGATTCTGGGTAACAGAACCGGGTCAGAGCCCCACAAGTCACACCATCTTGGATTCCCCTTGGTTTCTAGTTTAAAAAAATGCACAGGTTTGGTAGGTTTCCCTAGGTGCCGGCTGAGCTAGAGGCCAAAATCTACAGGTAGGCACTTTGCAAAAAACAGCTCTGTTTTCTTTCAAAAAAATGGGATGTGTCCACGTTGCGTATTGGGGCGTTTCCTGTCGCGGGCGCTAGGCCTACCCACACAAGTGAGGTATCATTTTTATCGGGAGACTTGGGGGAACGCTGGGTGGAAGGAAATTTGTGGCTCCTCTCAGATTCCAGAACATTCTGTCACCGAAATGAGAGGAAAATGTGTTTTTTTAGCCAAAATTTGAGGTTTGCAAAGGATTCTGGGTAGAAGGAACCTGGTCAGAGCCCCACAAGTCACCCCATCTTGGATTCCCCTAGGTCTCTAGTTTTCAAAAATGCACAGGTTTGGTAGGTTTCCCTAGGTGCCGGCTGAGCTAGAGGCCTAAATCTACAGGTAGGCACTTTGCAAAAAACAGCTCTGTTTTCTTTCAAAAAATGGGATGTGTCCACATTGTGTTTTGGGGCGTCTCCTGTCGCGGGCGCTAGACCTACCCACACAAGTGAGGTATCATTTTTATCGGGAGACATGGGGGAACGCTGGGTGGAAGGAAATTTGTGGCTCCTCTCAGATTCCAGAACTTTCTGTCACCGAAATGTGAGGAAAACGTGCTTTTTTAGCCAAAATTTGAGGTTTGCAAAGGATTCTGGGTAACAGAACCGGGTCAGAGCCCCACAAGTCACACCATCTTGGGTTCCCCTAGGTTTCTAGTTTTAAAAAATGCACAGGTTTGGTAGGTTTCCCTAGGTGCCGGCAGAGCTAGAGGCCAAAATCTACAGGTAGGCACTTTGCAAAAAACAGCTCTGTTTTCTTTAAAAAAAAATGGGATGTGTCCACGTTGCGTTTTGGGACGTTTCCTGTCGCGGGCGCTAGGCCTACCCACACAAGTGAGGTATAATTTTTATCGGGAGACTTGGGGGAACGCTGGGTGGTAGGAAATTTGTGGCTCCTCTCAGATTCCAGAACTTTCTGTCACCGAAATGTGAGGAAAATGTGTTTTTTTAGCCAAAATTTGAGGTTTGCAAAGGATTCTGGGTAACAGAACCTGGTCAGAGCCCCACAAGTCACCCCATCTTGGATTCCCCTAGGTCTCTAGTTTTCAAAAATGCACAGGTTTGTTCGGTTTCCCTAGATGCCGGCAGAGCTAGAGGCCAAAATCTACAGGTAGGCACTTTGCAAAAAACAGCTCTGTTTTCTTTCAAAAAATGGGATGTGTCCACGTTGCGTTTTGGGGCGTTTCCTGTCGCGGGCGCTAGGCCTAACCACACAAGTGAGGTATCATTTTTATCAGGAGACTTGGGGGAACGCTGGGTGGAAGGAAATTTGTGGCTCCTCTCAGATTCCAGAACTTTCTGTCACTGAAATGTGAGGAAAATGTATTTTTTAGCCAAAATTTGAGGTTTGCAAAGGATTCTGGGTAACAGAACCTGGTCAGAGCCCCACAAGTCACCCCATCTTGGATTCCCCTAGGTCTCTAGTTTTCAAAAATGCACAGGTTTGGTCGGTTTCCCTAGATGCCGGCAGAGCTAGAGGCCAAAATCTACAGGTAGGCACTTTGCAAAAAACAGCTCTGTTTTCTTTCAAAAATGGGATGTGTCCACGTTGCGTATTGGGGCGTTTCCTGTCGCGGGCGCTAGGCCTACCCACACAAGTGAGGTATCATTTTTATCGGGAGACTTGGGGGAACGCTGGGTGGAAGGAAATTTGTGGCTCCTCTCAGATTCCAGAACATTCTGTCACCGAAATGAGAGGAAAATGTGTTTTTTTAGCCAAAATTTGAGGTTTGCAAAGGATTCTGGGTAGAAGGAACCTGGTCAGAGCCCCACAAGTCACCCCATCTTGGATTCCCCTAGGTCTCTAGTTTTCAAAAATGCACAGGTTTGGTAGGTTTCCCTAGGTGCCGGCTGAGCTAGAGGCCTAAATCTACAGGTAGGCACTTTGCAAAAAACAGCTCTGTTTTCTTTCAAAAAATGGGATGTGTCCACATTGTGTTTTGGGGCGTCTCCTGTCGCGGGCGCTAGACCTACCCACACAAGTGAGGTATCATTTTTATCGGGAGACATGGGGGAACGCTGGGTGGAAGGAAATTTGTGGCTCCTCTCAGATTCCAGAACTTTCTGTCACCGAAATGTGAGGAAAACGTGCTTTTTTAGCCAAAATTTGAGGTTTGCAAAGGATTCTGGGTAACAGAACCGGGTCAGAGCCCCACAAGTCACACCATCTTGGGTTCCCCTAGGTTTCTAGTTTTAAAAAATGCACAGGTTTGGTAGGTTTCCCTAGGTGCCGGCAGAGCTAGAGGCCAAAATCTACAGGTAGGCACTTTGCAAAAAACAGCTCTGTTTTCTTTAAAAAAAATGGGATGTGTCCACGTTGCGTTTTGGGACGTTTCCTGTCGCGGGCGCTAGGCCTACCCACACAAGTGAGGTATAATTTTTATCGGGAGACTTGGGGGAACGCTGGGTGGTAGGAAATTTGTGGCTCCTCTCAGATTCCAGAACTTTCTGTCACCGAAATGTGAGGAAAATGTGTTTTTTTTAGCCAAAATTTGAGGTTTGCAAAGGATTCTGGGTAACAGAACCTGGTCAGAGCCCCACAAGTCACCCCATCTTGGATTCCCCTAGGTCTCTAGTTTTCAAAAATGCACAGGTTTGTTCGGTTTCCCTAGATGCCGGCAGAGCTAGAGGCCAAAATCTACAGGTAGGCACTTTGCAAAAAACAGCTCTGTTTTCTTTCAAAAAATGGGATGTGTCCACGTTGCGTTTTGGGGCGTTTCCTGTCGCGGGCGCTAGGCCTAACCACACAAGTGAGGTATCATTTTTATCAGGAGACTTGGGGGAACGCTGGGTGGAAGGAAATTTGTGGCTCCTCTCAGATTCCAGAACTTTCTGTCACTGAAATGTGAGGAAAATGTATTTTTTAGCCAAAATTTGAGGTTTGCAAAGGATTCTGGGTAACAGAACCTGGTCAGAGCCCCACAAGTCACCCCATCTTGGATTCCCCTAGGTCTCTAGTTTTCAAAAATGCACAGGTTTGGTCGGTTTCCCTAGATGCCGGCAGAGCTAGAGGCCAAAATCTACAGGTAGGCACTTTGCAAAAAACAGCTCTGTTTTCTTTCAAAAAATGGGATGTGTCCACGTTGCGTTTTGGGGCATTTCCTGTCGCGGGCGCTAGGCCTAACCACACAAGTGAGGTATCATTTTTATCGGGAGACTTGGGGGAACGCTGGGTGGAAGGAAATTTGTGGCTCCTCTCAGATTCCAGAACTTTCTGTCACCAAAATGTGAGGAAAATGTGTTTTTTTAGCCAAAATTTGAGGTTTGCAAAGGATTCTGGGTAACAGAACCTGGTCAGAGCCCCACAAGTCACCCCATCTTGGATTTCCCTAGGTCTCTAGTTTTAAAAAATTCACAGGTTTGCTAGGTTTCCCTAGGTGCCGGCTGAGCTAGAGGCCAAAATCTACGGATAGGCACTTTGTAAAAAACAGCTCTGTTTTCTTTAAAAAAATGGGATTTGTCCACGTTGCGTTTTAGGGCGTTTCCTATGGCGGACGCTAGGCCTACCCACACAAGTGAGGTATCATTTTTTATCGGGAGACTTGGGGGAACGCTAGGTGGAAGGAAATTTGTGGCTCCTCTCAGATTCCAGAACTTTCTGTCACCGAAATGTGAGGAAAATGTGTTTTTTTAGCCAAAATTTGAGGTTTGCAAAGGATTCTGGGTAGAAGGAACCTGGTCCGAGCCCCACAAGTCACCCCATCTTGGATTCCCCTAGGTCTCTAGTTTTCAAAAATGCACAGGTTTGGTAGGTTTCCCTAGGTGCCGGCTGAGCTAGAGGCCTAAATCTACAGGTAGGCACTTTGCAAAAAACAGCTCTGTTTTCTTTCAAAAATGGGATGTGTCCACTATGTGTTTTGGGGCGTCTCCTGTCGCGGGCACTAGGCCTACCCACACAAGTGAGGTATAATTTTTATCAGGAGACATGGGGGAACGCTGGGTGGAAGGAAATTTGTGTCTCCTCTCAGATTCCAGAACTTTCTGTCACCGAAATGTGAGGAAAATGTGCTTTTTTAGCCAAAATTTGAGGTTTGCAAAGGATTCTGGGTAAGAGAACCGGGTCAGAGCCCCACAAGTCACACCATCTTGGATTCCCCTAGGTTTCTAGTTTAATAAAATGCACAGGTTTGGTAGGTTTCCCTAGGTGCCGGCTGAGCTAGAGGCCAAAATCTACAGGTAGGCACTTTGCAAAAAACAGCTCTGTTTTCTTTCAAAAAATGGGATGTGTCCACGTTGCGTATTGGGGCATTTCCTGTCGCGGGCGCTAGGCCTACCCACACAAGTGAGGTATCATTTTTATCGGGAGACATGGGGAAACGCTGGGTGGAAGGAAATTTGTGGCTCCTCTCAGATTCCAGAACATTCTGTCACCGAAATGTGAGGAAAATGTGTTTTTTTAGCCAAAATTTGAGGTTTGCAAAGGATTCTGGGTAGAAGGAACCTGGTCAGAGCCCCACAAGTCACCCCATCTTGGATTCCCCTAGGTCTCTAGTTTTAAAAAATGCACAGGTTTGGTAGGTTTCCCTAGGTGCCGGCTGAGCTAGAGGCCTAAATCTACAGGTAGGCACTTTGCAAAAAACAGCTCTGTTTTCTTTAAAAAAATGGGATGTGTCCACATTGTGTTTTGGGGCGTTTCCTGTCGCGGGCGCTAGGCCTACCCACACAAGTGAGGTATCATTTTTATCTGGAGACATGGGGGAACGCTGGGTGGAAGGAAATTTGTGGCTCCTCTCAGATTCCAGAACTTTCTGTCACCAAAATGTGAGGAAAATGTGCTTTTTTAGCCACAATTTAAGGTTTGCAAAGGATTCTGGGTAACAGAACCGGGTCAGAGCCCCACAAGTCACACCATCTTGGATTCCCCTAGGTTTCTAGTTTTCAAAAATGCACAGGTTTGGTAGGTTTCCCTAGGTGCCGGCTGAGCTAGAGGCCAAAATCTACAGGTAGGCACTCTGCAAAAATCAGCTCTGTTTTTTAAAAAAAAATCGGATGTGTCCACGTTGCGTTTTATGACGTTTCCTGTGGCGGGCGCTAGGCCTACCCACACAAGTGAGGTATCATTTTTATCGGGAGACTTGGGGGAACGCTGGGTGGAAGGAAATTTGTGGCTCCTCTCAGATTCCAGAACTTTCTGTCACCGAAATGTGAGGAAAATGTGTTTTTTTTAGCCAAAATTTGAGGTTTGCAAAGGATTCTGGGTAACAGAACCTGGTCAGAGCCCCCACAAGAAACCCCATCTTGGATTTCCCTAGGTCTCTAGTTTTAAAAAATTCACAGGTTTGGTAGGTTTCCCTAGGTGCCGGCTCAGCTAGAGGCCAAAATCTACGGATAGGCACTTTGTAAAAAACAGCTCTGTTTTCTTTAAAAAAATGGGATTTGTCCACATTGTGTTTTAGGGCGTTTCCTATGGCGGACGCTAGGCCTACCCACACAAGTGAGGTATCATTTTTTATCGGGAGACTTGGGGGAACGCTGGGTGGAAGGAAATTTGTGGCTCCTCTCAGATTCCCGAACTTTCTGTCACCGAAATGTGAGGAAAATGTGTTTTTTTAGCCAAAATTTGAGGTTTGCAAAGGATTCTGGGTAGAAGGAACCTGGTCCGAGCCCCACAAGTCACCCCATCTTGGATTCCCCTAGGTCTCTAGTTTTCAAAAATGCACAGGTTTGGTAGGTTTCCCTAGGTGCCGGCTGAGCTAGAGGCCTAAATCTACAGGTAGGCACTTTGCAAAAAACAGCTCTGTTTTCTTTCAAAAATGGGATGTGTCCACATTGTGTTTTGGGGCGTCTCCTGTCGCGGGCCCTAGGCCTACCCACACAAGTGAGGTATAATTTTTATCAGGAGACATGGGGGAACGCTGGGTGGAAGGAAATTTGTGGCTCCTCTCAGATTCCAGAACTTTCTGTCACCGAAATGTGAGGAAAATGTGCTTTTTTAGCCAAAATTTGAGGTTTGCAAAGGATTCTGGGTAAGAGAACCGGGTCAGAGCCCCACAAGTCACACCATCTTGGATTCCCCTAGGTTTCTAGTTTAATAAAATGCACAGGTTTGGTAGGTTTCCCTAGGTGCCGGCTGAGCTAGAGGCCAAAATCTACAGGTAGGCACTTTGCAAAAAACAGCTCTGTTTTCTTTCAAAAAATGGGATGTGTCCACGTTGCGTATTGGGGCGTTTCCTGTCGCGGGCGCTAGGCCTACCCACACAAGTGAGGTATCATTTTTATCGGGAGACTTGGGGAAACGCTGGGTGGAAGGAAATTTGTGGCTCCTCTCAGATTCCAGAACATTCTGTCACCGAAATGTGAGGAAAATGTGTTTTTTTAGCCAAAATTTGAGGTTTGCAAAGGATTCTGGTTAGAAGGAACCTGGTCAGAGACCCACAAGTCACACCATCTTGGATTCCCCTAGGTTTCTAGTTTTCAAAAATGCACAGGTTTGGTAGGTTTCCATAGGTGCCGGCTGAGCTAGAGGCCAAAATCTACAGGTAGGCACTCTGCAAAAATCAGCTCTGTTTTTTTTAAAAAAATCGGATGTGTCCACATTGCGTTTTAGGGCGTTTCCTGTGGCGGACGCTAGGCCTACCCACACAAGTGAGGTATCATTTTTATCGGGAGACTTGGGGGAACGCTGGGTGGAAGGAAATTTGTGGCTCCTCTCAGATTCCAGAACTTTCTGTCACCAAAATGTGAGGAAAATGTGCTTTTTTAGCCACAATTTAAGGTTTGCAAAGGATTCTGGGTAGAAGGAACCTGGTCAGAGCCCCACAAGTCACCCCATCTTGGATTCCCCTAGGTTTCTAGTTTTCAAAAATGCACAGGTTTGGTAGGTTTCCCTAGGTGCCGGCTGAGCTAGAGGCCTAAATCTACAGGTAGGCACTTTGCAAAAAACAGCTCTGTTTTCTTTCAAAAAATGGGATGTGTCCACGTTGCGTATTGGGGCGTTTCCTGTCGCGGGCGCTAGGCCTACCCACACAAGTGAGGTATCATTTTTATCGGGAGACTTGGGGAAACGCTGGGTGGAAGGAAATTTGTGGCTCCTCTCAGATTCCAGAACATTCTGTCACCGAAATGTGAGGAAAATGTGTTTTTTTTAGCCAAAATTTGAGGTTTGCAAAGGATTCTGGTTAGAAGGAACCTGGTCAGAGACCCACAAGTCACACCATCTTGGATTCCCCTAGGTTTCTAGTTTTCAAAAATGCACAGGTTTGGTAGGTTTCCATAGGTGCCGGCTGAGCTAGAGGCCAAAATCTACAGGTAGGCACTCTGCAAAAATCAGCTCTGTTTTTTTTAAAAAAATCGGATGTGTCCACATTGCGTTTTAGGGCGTTTCCTGTGGCGGACGCTAGGCCTACCCACACAAGTGAGGTATCATTTTTATCGGGAGACTTGGGGGAACGCTGGGTGGAAGGAAATTTGTGGCTCCTCTCAGATTCCAGAACTTTCTGTCACCAAAATGTGAGGAAAATGTGCTTTTTTAGCCACAATTTAAGGTTTGCAAAGGATTCTGGGTAGAAGGAACCTGGTCAGAGCCCCACAAGTCACCCCATCTTGGATTCCCCTAGGTTTCTAGTTTTCAAAAATGCACAGGTTTGGTAGGTTTCCCTAGGTGCCGGCTGAGCTAGAGGCCTAAATCTACAGGTAGGCACTTTGCAAAAAACAGCTCTGTTTTCATTCAAAAAATGGGATGTGTCCACATTGTGTTTTGGGGCGTCTCCTGTCGCGGGCGCTAGACCTACCCACACAAGTGAGGTATCATTTTTATCGGGAGACATGGGGGAACGCTGGGTGGAAGGAAATTTGTGGCTCCTCTCAGATTCCAGAACTTTCTGTCACCGAAATGTGAGGAAAATGTGTTTTTTTTAGCCAAAATTTGAGGTTTGCAAAGGATTCTGGGTAGAAGGAACCTGGTCCGAGCCCCACAAGTCACCCCATCTTGGATTCCCCTAGGTCTCTAGTTTTCAAAAATGCACAGGTTTGGTAGGTTTCCCTAGGTGCCGGCTGAGCTAGAGGTCTAAATCTACAGGTAGGCACTTTGCAAAAAACAGCTCTGTTTTCTTTCAAAAAATGGGATGTGTCCACATTGTGTTTTGGGGCGTCTCCTGTCGCGGGCGCTAGACCTACCCACACAAGTGAGGTATCATTTTTATCGGGAGACATGGGGGAACGCTGGGTGGAAGGAAATTTGTGGCTCCTCTCAGATTCCAGAACTTTCTGTCACCGAAATGTGAGGAAAATGTGCTTTTTTAGCCAAAATTTGAGGTTTGCAAAGGATTCTGGGTAATAGAACCGGGTCAGAGCCCCACAAGTCACACCATCTTGGATTCCCCTAGGGTTCTAGTTTTCAAAAATGCACAGGTTTGGTAGGTTTCCCTAGGTGCCGGCAGAGCTAGAGGCCAAAATCTACAGGTAGGCACTCTGCAAAAATCAGCTCTGTTTTTTAAAAAAAAATCGGATGTGTCCACGTTGCGTTTTAGGGCGTTTCCTGTGGCGGGCGCTAGGCCTACCCACACAAGTGAGGTATCATTTTTATCGGGAGACTTGGGGAAACGCTGGGTGGAAGGAAATTTGTGGCTCCTCTCAGATTCCAGAACATTCTGTCACCGAAATGTGAGGAAAATGTGTTTTTTTAGCCAAAATTTGAGGTTTGCAAAGGATTCTGGGTAATAGAACCGGGTCAGAGCCCCCACAAGAAAGCCCATCTTGGATTTCCCTAGGTCTCTAGTTTTAAAAAATTCACAGGTTTGGTAGGTTTCCCTAGGTGCCGGCTGAGCTAGAGGCCAAAATCTACAGGTGGGCACTTTGCAAAAAACAGCTCTGTTTTCTTTCAAAAAATGGGATGTGTCCACATTGCGTTTTAGGGCGTTTCCTGTGGCGGACGCTAGGCCTACCCACACAAGTGAGGTATCATTTTTATCGGGAGACTTGGGGGAACGCTGGGTGGAAGGAAATTTGTGGCTCCTCTCAGATTCCAGAACTTTCTGTCACTGAAATGTGAGGAAAATGTGTTTTTTTAGCCAAAATTTGAGGTTTGCAAAGGATTCTGGGTAGAAGGAACCTGGTCCGAGCCCCACAAGTCACCCCATCTTGGATTCCCCTAGGTCTCTAGTTTTCAAAAATGCACAGGTTTGGTAGGTTTCCCTAGGTGCCGGCTGAGCTAGAGGCCTAAATCTACAGGTAGGCACTTTGCAAAAAACAGCTCTGTTTTCTTTCAAAAAATGGGATGTGTCCACATTGCGTTTTAGGGTGTCTCCTGTGGCGGACGCTAGGCCTACCCACACAAGTGAGGTATCATTTTTATCGGGAGACTTGGGGGAACGCTGGGTGGAAGGAAATTTGTGGCTCCTCTCAGATTCCAGAACTTTCTCTCACTGAAATGTGAGGAAAATGTGTTTTTTTAGCCAAAATTTGAGGTTTGCAAAGGATTCTGGGTAGAAGGAACCTGGTCCGAGCCCCACAAGTCGCCCCATCTTGGATTCCCCTAGGTCTCTAGTTTTCAAAAATGCACAGGTTTGGTAGGTTTCCCTAGGTGCCGGCTGAGCTAGAGGCCTAAATCTACAGGTAGGCACTTTGCAAAAAACAGCTCTGTTTTCTTTAAAAAAATGGGATGTGTCCACATTGTGTTTTAGGGCGTCTCCTGTCGCGGGCGCTAGACCTACCCACACAAGTGAGGTATCATTTTTATCGGGAGACATGGGGGAACGCTGGGTGGAAGGAAATTTGTGGCTCCTCTCAGATTCCAGAACTTTCTGTCACCGAAATGTGAGGAAAATGTTCTTTTTTAGCCAAAATTTGAGGTTTGCAAAGGATTCTGGGTAATAGAACCGGGTCAGAGCCCCACAAGTCACACCATCTTGGATTCACCTAGGTTTCTAGTTTTAAAAAATGCACAGGTTTGGTAGGTTTCCCTAGGTGCCGGCAGAGCTAGAGGCCAAAATCTACAGGTAGGCACTTTGCAAAAAACAGCTCTGTTTTCTTTAAAAAAATGGGATGTGTCCACGTTGCGTTTTGGGGCATTTCCTGTCGCGGGCGCTAGGCCTACCCACACAAGTGAGGTATCATTTTTATCGGGAGACATGGGGGAACGCTGGGTGGAAGGAAATTTGTGGCTCCTCTCAGATTCCAGAACATTCTGTCACCGAAATGTGAGGAAAATGTGTTTTTTTAGCCAAAATGTGAGGTTTGCAAAGGATTCTGGGTAGAAGGAACCTGGTCAGAGCCCCACAAGTCACCCCATCTTGGATTCCCCTAGGTCTCTAGTTTTCAAAAATGCACAGGTTTGGGAGGTTTCCCTAGGTACCGGCTGAGCTAGAGGCCAAAATCTACAGGTAGGCACTTTGCAAAAAACAGCTCTGTTTTCTTTCAAAAAATGGGATGTGTCCACGTTGCGTATTGGGGCGTTTCCTGTCGTGGGCGCTAGGCCTACCCACACAAGTGAGGTATCATTTTTATCGGGAGACTTGGGGGAACGCTGGGTGGAAGGAAATTTGTGGCTCCTCTCAGATTCCAGAACATTCTGTCACCGAAATGAGAGGAAAATGTGTTTTTTTAGCCAAAATTTGAGGTTTGCAAAGGATTCTGGGTAGAAGGAACCTGGTCAGAGCCCCACAAGCCACCCCATCTTGGATTCCCCTAGGTCTCTAGTTTTCAAAAATGCACAGGTTTGGTAGGTTTCCCTAGGTGCCGGCTGAGCTAGAGGCCTAAATCTACAGGTAGGCACTTTGCAAAAAACAGCTCTGTTTTCTTTCAAAAAATGGGATGTGTCCACATTGTGTTTTGGGGCGTCTCCTGTCGCGGGCGCTAGACCTACCCACACAAGTGAGGTATCATTTTTATCGGGAGACACGGGGGAACGCTGGGTGGAAGGAAATTTGTGGCTCCTCTCAGATTCCAGAACTTTCTGTCACCGAAATGTGAGGAAAATGTGCTTTTTTAGCCAAAATTTGAGGTTTGCAAAGGATTCTGGGTAATAGAACCGGGTCAGAGCCCCACAAGTCACACCATCTTGGATTCCCCTAGGTTTCTAGTTTTAAAAAATGCACAGGTTTGGTAGGTTTCCCTAGGTGCCGGCAGAGCTAGAGGCCAAAATCTACAGGTAGGCACTTTGCAAAAAACAGCTCTGTTTTCTTTCAAAAAATGGGATGTGTCCACGTTGCGTTTTGGGGCGTTTCCTGTCGCGGGCGCTAGGCCTACCCACACAAGTGAGGTATCATTTTTATCGGGAGACTTGGGGGAATGCTGCGTGGAAGGAAATTTGTGGCTCCTCTCAGATTCCAGAACATTCTGTCACCGAAATGTGAGGAAAATGTGTTTTTTTAGCCAAAATTTGAGGTTTGCAAAGGATTCTGGGTAGAAGGAACCTGGTCAGAGCCCCACAAGTCACCCCATCTTGGATTCCCCTAGGTCTCTAGTTTTCAAAAATGCACAGGTTTGGTAGGTTTCCCTAGGAGCCGGCTGAGCTAGAGGCCTAAATCTACAGGTAGGCACTTTGCAAAAAACAGCTCTGTTTTCTTTAAAAAAATGGGATGTGTCCACATTGTGTTTTGGGGCGTCTCCTGTCGCGGGCGCTAGGCCTACCCACACAAGTGAGGTAGAATTTTTATCGGGAGACATGGGGGAACGCTGGGTGGAAGGAAATTTGTGGCTCCTCTCAGATTCCAGAACTTTCTGTCACCGAAATGTGTGGAAAATGTGCTTTTTTAGCCAAAATTTGAGGTTTGCAAAGGATTCTGGGTAACAGAACCGGGTCAGAGCCCCACAAGTCACACCATCTTGGATTCCCGTAGGTTTCTAGTTTAAAAAAATGCACAGGTTTGGTAGGTTTCCCTAGGTGCCGGCTGAGCTAGAGGCCAAAATCTACAGGTAGGCACTTTGCAAAAAACAGCTGTTTTCTTTCAAAAAATGGGATGTGTCCACGTTGCGTATTGGGGCGTTTCCTGTCGCGGGCGCTAGGCCTACCCACACAAGTGAGGTATCATTTTTATCGGGAGACTTGGGGGAACGCTGGGTGGAAGGAAATTTGTGGCTCCTCTCAGATTCCAGAACATTCTGTCACCGAAATGAGAGGAAAATGTGTTTTTTTAGCCAAAATTTGAGGTTTGCAAAGGATTCTGGGTAGAAGGAACCTGGTCAGAGCCCCACAAGTCACCCCATCTTGGATTCCCCTAGGTCTCTAGTTTTCAAAAATGCACAGGTTTGGTAGGTTTCCCTAGGTGCCGGCTGAGCTAGAGGCCTAAATCTACAGGTAGGCACTTTGCAAAAAACAGCTCTGTTTTCTTTCAAAAAATGGGATGTGTCCACATTGTGTTTTGGGGCGTCTCCTGTCGCGGGCGCTAGACCTACCCACACAAGTGAGGTATCATTTTTATCGGGAGACATGGGGGAACGCTGGGTGGAAGGAAATTTGTGGCTCCTCTCAGATTCCAGAACTTTCTGTCACCGAAATGTGAGGAAAATGAGCTTTTTTAGCCAAAATTTGAGGTTTGCAAAGGATTCTGGGTAATAGAACCGGGTCAGAGCCCCACAAGTCACACCATCTTGGATTCCCCTAGGTTTCTAGTTTTAAAAAATGCACAGGTTTGGTAGGTTTCCCTAGGTGCCGGCAGAACTAGAGGCCAAAATCTACAGGTAGGCAATTAGCAAAAAACAGCTCTGTTTTCTTTAAAAAAATGGGATGTGTCCACGTTGCGTTTTGGGGCGTTTCCTGTCGCGGGCGCTAGGCCTACCCACACAAGTGAGGTATCATTTTTATCGGGAGACTTGGGGGAACGCTGGGTGGAAGGAAATTTGTGGCTCCTCTCAGATTCCAGAACATTCTGTCACCGAAATGTGAGGAAAATGTGTTTTTTTAGCCAAAATATGAGGTTTGCAAAGGATTCTGGGTAGAAGGAACCTGGTCCGAGCCCCACAAGTCACCCCATCTTGGATTCCCCTAGGTCTCTAGTTTTCAAAAATGCACAGGTTTGGTAGGTTTCCCTAGGTGCCGGCTGAGCTAGAGGCCTAAATCTACAGGTAGGCACTTTGCAAAAAACAGCTCTGTTTTCTTTCAAAAAATGGGATGTGTCCACATTGTGTTTTGGGGCGTCTCCTGTCGCGGGCGCTAGACCTACCCACACAAGTGAGGTATCATTTTTATCGGGAGACATGGGGGAACGCTTGGTGGAAGGAAATTTGTAGCTCCTCTCAGATTCCAGAACTTTCTGTCACCGAAATGTGAGGAAAATGTGTTTTTTTAGCCAAAATTTGAGGTTTGCAAAGGATTCTGGGGAGAAGGAACCTGGTCCGAGCCCCACAAGTCACCCCATCTTGGATTCCCCTAGGTCTCTAGTTTTCAAAAATGCACAGGTTTGGTAGGTTTCCCTAGGTGCCGGCTGAGCTAGAGGCCTAAATCTACAGGTTGCAAAAAACAGCTCTGTTTTCTTTCAAAAAATGGGATGTGTCCACATTGTGTTTTGGGGCGTCTCCTGTCGCGGGCGCTAGACCTACCCACACAAGTGAGGTATCATTTTTATCGGGAGACATGGGGGAACGCTGGGTGGAAGGAAATTTGTGGCTCCTCTCAGATTCCAGAACTTTCTGTCACCGAAATGTGAGGAAAATGTGCTTTTTTAGCCAAAATTTGAGGTTTGCAAAGGATTCTGGGTAATAGAACCGGGTCAGAGCCCCACAAGTCACACCATCTTGGATTCCCCTAGGTTTCTAGTTTTAAAAAATGCACAGGTTTGGTAGGTTTCCCTAGGTGCCGGCAGAGCTAGAGGCCAAAATCTACAGGTAGGCACTTTGCAAAAAACAGCTCTGTTTTCTTTAAAAAAATGGGATGTGTCCACGTTGCATTTTGGGGCATTTCCTGTCGCGGGCGCTAGGCCTACCCACACAAGTGAGGTATCATTTTTATCGGGAGACTTGGGGAAACGCTGGGTGGAAGGAAATTTGTGGCTCCTCTCAGATTCCAGAACATTCTGTCACCGAAATGTGAGGAAAATGTGTTTTTTTAGCCAAAATTTGAGGTTTGCAAAGGATTCTGGGTAATAGAACCGGGTCAGAGCCCCACAAGTCACCCCATCTTGGATTCCCCTAGGTCTCTAGTTTTAAAAAATGCACAGGTTTGGTAGGTTTCCCTAGGTGCCGGCTGAGCTAGAGGCCTAAATCTACAGGTAGGCACTTTGCAAAAAACAGCTCTGTTTTCTTTAAAAAAATGGGATGTGTCCACATTGTGTTTTGGGGCGTTTCCTGTCGCGGGCGCTAGGCCTACCCACACAAGTGAGGTATCATTTTTATCTGGAGACATGGGGGAACGCTGGGTGGAAGGAAATTTGTGGCTCCTCTCAGATTCCAGAACTTTCTGTCACCAAAATGTGAGGAAAATGTGCTTTTTTAGCCACAATTTAAGGTTTGCAAAGGATTCTGGGTAACAGAACCGGGTCAGAGCCCCACAAGTCACACCATCTTGGATTCCCCTAGGTCTCTAGTTTTAAAAAATGCACAGGTTTGGTAGGTTTCCCTAGGTGCCGGCTGAGCTAGAGGCCTAAATCTACAGGTAGGCACTTTGCAAAAAACAGCTCTGTTTTCTTTAAAAAAATGGGATGTGTCCACATTGTGTTTTGGGGCGTTTCCTGTCGCGGGCGCTAGGCCTACCCACACAAGTGAGGTATCATTTTTATCTGGAGACATGGGGGAACGCTGGGTGGAAGGAAATTTGTGGCTCCTCTCAGATTCCAGAACTTTCTGTCACCAAAATGTGAGGAAAATGTGCTTTTTTAGCCACAATTTAAGGTTTGCAAAGGATTCTGGGTAACAGAACCGGGTCAGAGCCCCACAAGTCACACCATCTTGGATTCCCCTAGGTTTCTAGTTTTCAAAAATGCACAGGTTTGGTAGGTTTCCCTAGGTGCCGGCTGAGCTAGAGGCCAAAATCTACAGGTAGGCACTCTGCAAAAATCAGCTCTGTTTTTAAAAAAAAAATCGGATGTGTCCACGTTGCGTTTTAGGGCGTTTCCTGTGGCGGGCGCTAGGCCTACCCACACAAGTGAGGTATCATTTTTATCGGGAGACTTGGGGGAACGCTGGGTGGAAGGAAATTTGTGGCTCCTCTCAGATTCCAGAACTTTCTGTCACCGAAATGTGAGGAAAATGTGTTTTTTTAGCCAAAATTTGAGGTTTGCAAAGGATTCTGGGTAACAGAACCTGGTCAGAGCCCCCACAAGAAACCCCATCTTGGATTTCCCTAGGTCTCTAGTTTTAAAAAATTCACAGGTTTGGTAGGTTTCCCTAAGTGCCGGCTGAGCTAGAGGCCAAAATCTACAGGTGGGCACTTTGCAAAAAACAGCTCTGTTTTCTTTCAAAAAATGGGATGTGTCCACATTGCGTTTTAGGGCGTTTCCTGTGGCGGACGCTAGGCCTACCCACACAAGTGAGGTATCATTTTTATCGGGAGACTTGGGGGAACGCTGGGTGGAAGGAAATTTGTGGCTCCTCTCAGATTCCAGAACTTTCTGTCACTGAAATGTGAGGAAAATGTGTTTTTTTAGCCAAAATGTGAGGTTTGCAAAGGATTCTGGGTAGAAGGAACCTGGTCCGAGCCCCACAAGTCACCCCATCTTGGATTCCCCTAGGTCTCTAGTTTTCAAAAATGCACAGGTTTGGTAGGTTTCCCTAGGTGCCGGCTGAGCTAGAGGCCTAAATCTACAGGTAGGCACTTTGCAAAAAACAGCTCTGTTTTCTTTCAAAAAATGGGATGTGTCCACATTGTGTTTTGGGGCGTCTCCTGTCGCGGGCGCTAGACCTACCCACACAAGTGAGGTATCATTTTTATCGGGACACATGGGGGAACGCTGGGTGGAAGGAAATTTGTGGCTCCTCTCAGATTCCAGAACTTTCTGTCACCGAAATGTGAGGAAAATGTGTTTTTTTAGCCAAAATTTGAGGTTTGCAAAGGATTCTGGGTAGAAGGAACCTGGTCCGAGCCCCACAAGTCACCCCATCTTGGATTCCCCTAGGTCTCTAGTTTTCAAAAATGCACAGGTTTGGTAGGTTTCCCTAGGTGCCGGCTGAGCTAGAGGCCTAAATCTACAGGTAGGCACTTTGCAAAAAACAGCTCTGTTTTCTTTAAAAAAATGGGATGTGTCCACATTGTGTTTTAGGGCGTCTCCTGTCGCGGGCGCTAGACCTACCCACAGAAGTGAGGTATCATTTTTATCGGGAGACATGGGGGAACGCTGGGTGGAAGGAAATTTGTGGCTCCTCTCAGATTCCAGAACTTTCTGTCACCGAAATGTGAGGAAAATGTGCTTTTTTAGCCAAAATTTGAGGTTTGCAAAGGATTCTGGGTAATAGAACCGGGTCAGAGCCCCACAAGTCACACCATCTTGGATTCCCCTAGGTTTCTAGTTTTCAAAAATGCACAGGTTTGGTAGGTTTCCCTAGGTGCCGGCTGAGCTAGAGGCCAAAATCTACAGGTAGGCACTCTGCAAAAATCAGCTCTGTTTTCTTTAAAAAAATGGGATGTGTCCACGTTGCGTTTTGGGGCATTTCCTGTCGCGGGCGCTAGGCCTACCCACACAAGTGAGGTATTATTTTTATCGGGAGACTTGGGGGAACGCTGGGTGGAAGGAAATTTGTGGCTCCTCTCAGATTCCAGAACATTCTGTCACCGAAATGTGAGGAAAATGTGTTTTTTTAGCCAAAATGTGAGGTTTGCAAAGGATTCTGGGTAGAAGGAACCTGGTCAGAGCCCCACAAGTCACCCCATCTTGGATTCCCCTAGGTCTCTAGTTTTCAAAAATGCACAGGTTTGGTAGGTTTCCCTAGGAGCCGGCTGAGCTAGAGGCCTAAATCTACAGGTAGGCACTTTGCAAAAAACAGCTCTGTTTTCTTTAAAAAAATGGGATGTGTCCACATTGTGTTTTGGGGCGTCTCCTGTCGCGGGTGCTAGGCCTACCCACACAAGTGAGGTAGAATTTTTATCGGGAGACATGGGGGAACGCTGGGTGGAAGGAAATTTGTGGACCTCTCAGATTCCAGAACTTTCTGTCACCGAAATGTGAGGAAAATGTGCTTTTTTAGCCAAAATTTGAGGTTTGCAAAGGATTCTGGGTAACAGAACCGGGTCAGAGCCCCACAAGTCACACCATCTTGGATTCCCGTAGGTTTCTAGTTTAAAAAAATGCACAGGTTTGGTAGGTTTCCCTAGGTGCCGGCTGAGCTATAGGCCAAAATCTACAGGTAGGCACTTTGCAAAAAACAGCTCTGTTTTCTTTCAAAAAATGGGATGTGTCCACGTTGCGTATTGGGGCGTTTCCTGTCGCGGGCGCTAGGCCTACCCACACAAGTGAGGTATCATTTTTATCGGGAGACTTGGGGGAACGCTGGGTGGAAGGAAATTTGTGGCTCCTCTCAGATTCCAGAACATTCTGTCACCGAAATGAGAGGAAAATGTGTTTTTTAGCCAAAATTTGAGGTTTGCAAAGGATTCTGGGTAGAAGGAACCTGGTCAGAGCCCCACAAGTCACCCCATCTTGGATTCCCCTAGGTCTCTAGTTTTCAAAAATGCACAGGTTTGGTAGGTTTCCCTAGGTGCCGGCTGAGCTAGAGGCCTAAATCTACAGGTAGGCACTTTGCAAAAAACAGATCTGTTTTCTTTCAAAAAATGGGATGTGTCCACATTGTGTTTTGGGGCGTCTCCTGTCGCGGGCGCTAGACCTACCCACACAAGTGAGGTATCATTTTTATCGGGAGACATGGGGGAACGCTGGGTGGAAGGAAATTTGTGGCTCCTCTCAGATTCCAGAACTTTCTGTCACCGAAATGTGAGGAAAATGTGCTTTTTTAGCCAAAATTTGAGGTTTGCAAAGGATTCTGGGTAATAGAACCGGGTCAGAGCCCCACAAGTCACACCATCTTGGATTCCCCTAGGTTTCTAGTTTTAAAAAATGCACAGGTTTGGTAGGTTTCCCTAGGTGCCGGCAGAGCTAGAGGCCAAAATCTACAGGTAGGCACTTTGCAAAAAACAGCTCTGTTTTCTTTCAAAAAATGGGATGTGTCCACGTTGCGTTTTGGGGCGCTTCCTGTCGCGGGCGCTAGGCCTACCCACACAAGTGAGGTATCATTTTTATCGGGAGACTTGGGGGAACGCTGGGTGGAAGGAAATTTGTGGCTCCTCTCAGATTCCAGAACATTCTGTCACCGAAATGTGAGGAAAATGTGTTTTTTTAGCCAAAATATGAGGTTTGCAAAGGATTCTGGGTAGAAGGAACCTGGTCCGAGCCCCACAAGTCACCCCATCTTGGATTCCCCTAGGTCTCTAGTTTTCAAAAATGCACAGGTTTGGTAGGTTTCCTTAGGTGCCGGCTGAGCTAGAGGCCTAAATCTACAGGTAGGCACTTTGCAAAAAACAGCTCTGTTTTCTTTCAAAAAATGGGATGTGTCCACATTGTGTTTTGGGGCGTCTCCTGTCGCGGGCGCTAGACCTACCCACACAAGTGAGGTATCATTTTTATCGGGAGACATGGGGGAACGCTGGGTGGAAGGAAATTTGTGGCTCCTCTCAGATTCCAGAACTTTCTGTCACCGAAATGTGAGGAAAATGTGTTTTTTTAGCCAAAATTTGAGGTTTGCAAAGGATTCTGGGTAGAAGGAACCTGGTCCGAGCCCCACAAGTCACCCCATCTTGGATTCCCCTAGGTCTCTAGTTTTCAAAAATGCACAGGTTTGGTAGGTTTCCCTAGGTGTCGGCTGAGCTAGAGGCCTAAATCTACAGGTTGCAAAAAACAGCTCTGTTTTCTTTCAAAAAATGGGATGTGTCCACATTGTGTTTTGGGGCATCTCCTGTCGCGGGCGCTAGACCTACCCACACAAGTGAGGTATCATTTTTATCGGGAGACATGGGGGAACGCTGGGTGGAAGGAAATTTGTGGCTCCTCTCAGATTCCAGAACTTTCTGTCACCGAAATGTGAGGAAAATGTGCTTTTTTAGCCAAAATTTGAGGTTTGCAAAGGTTTCTGGGTAATAGAACTGGGTCAGAGCCCCACAAGTCACACCATCTTGGATTCCCCTAGGTTTCTAGTTTTAAAAAATGCACAGGTTTGGTAGGTTTCCCTAGGTGCCGGCTGAGCTAGAGGCCAAAATCTACAGGTAGGCACTTTGCAAAAAACAGCTCTGTTTTCTTTCAAAAAATGGGATGTGTCCACGTTGCGTATTGGGGCGTTTCCTGTCGCGGGCGCTAGGCCTACCCACACAAGTGAGGTATCATTTTTATCGGGAGACTTGGGGAAACGCTGGGTGGAAGGAAATTTGTGGCTCCTCTCAGATTCCAGAACATTCTGTCACCGAAATGTGAGGAAAATGTGTTTTTTTAGCCAAAATTTGAGGTTTGCAAAGGATTCTGGGTAATAGAACCGGGTCAGAGCCCCACAAGTCACACCATCTTGGATTCCCCTAGGTCTCTAGTTTTAACAAATGCACAGGTTTGGTAGGTTTCCCTAGGTGCCGGCTGAGCTAGAGGCCTAAATCTACAGGTAGGCACTTTGCAAAAAACAGCTCTGTTTTCTTTAAAAAAATGGGATGTGTCCACATTGTGTTTTGGGGCGTTTCCTGTCGCGGGCGCTAGGCCTACCCAAACAAGTGAGGTATCATTTTTATCTGGAGACATGGGGAAACGCTGGGTGGAAGGAAATTTGTGGCTCCTCTCAGATTCCAGAACTTTCTGTCACCAAAATGTGAGGAAAATGTGCTTTTTTAGCCACAATTTAAGGTTTGCAAAGGATTCTGGGTAACAGAACCGGGTCAGAGCCCCACAAGTCACACCATCTTGGATTCCCCTAGGTTTCTAGTTTTCAAAAATGCACAGGTTTGGTAGGTTTCCCTAGGTGCCGGCTGAGCTAGAGGCCAAAATCTACAGGTAGGCACTCTGCAAAAATCAGCTCTGTTTTTTAAAAAAAAATCGGATGTGTCCACGTTGCGTTTTAGGGCGTTTCCTGTGGCGGGCGCTAGGCCTACCCACACAAGTGAGGTATCATTTTTATCGGGAGACTTGGGGGAACGCTGGGTGGAAGGAAATTTTTGGCTCCTCTCAGATTCCAGAACTTTCTGTCACCGAAATGTGAGGAAAATGTGTTTTTTTAGCCAAAATTTGAGGTTTGCAAAGGATTCTGGGTAACAGAACCTGGTCAGAGCCCCACAAGTCACCCCATCTTGGATTCCCCTAGGTCTCTAGTTTTAAAAAATTCACAGGTTTGGTAGGTTTCCCTAGGTGCCGGCTGAGCTAGAGGCCAAAATCTACAGGTGGGCACTTTGCAAAAAACAGCTCTGTTTTCTTTCAAAAAATGGGATGTGTCCACATTGCGTTTTAGGGCGTTTCCTGTGGCGGACGCTAGGCCTACCCACACAAGTGTATCATTTTTATCGGGAGACTTGGGGGAACGCTGGGTGGAAGGAAATTTGTGGCTCCTCTCAGATTCCAGAACTTTCTGTCACTGAAATGTGAGGAAAATGTGTTTTTTTAGCCAAAATTTGAGGTTTGCAAAGGATTCTGGGTAGAAGGAACCTGGTCCGAGCCCCACAAGTCACCCCATCTTGGATTCCCCTAGGTCTCTAGTTTTCAAAAATGCACAGGTTTGGTAGGTTTCCCTAGGTGCCGGCTGAGCTAGAGGCCTAAATCTACAGGTAGGCACTTTGCAAAAAACAGCTCTGTTTTCTTTCAAAAAATGGGATGTGTCCACATTGTGTTTTGGGGCGTCTCCTGTCGCGGGCGCTAGACCTACCCACACAAGTGAGGTATCATTTTTATCGGGACACATGGGGGAACGCTGGGTGGAAGGAAATTTGTGGCTCCTCTCAGATTCCAGAACTTTCTGTCACCGAAATGTGAGGAAAATGTGTTTTTTTAGCCAAAATTTGAGGTTTGCAAAGGATTCTGGGTAGAAGGAACCTGGTCCGAGCCCCACAAGTCACCCCATCTTGGATTCCCCTAGGTCTCTAGTTTTCAAAAATGCACAGGTTTGGTAGGTTTCCCTAGGTGCCGGCTGAGCTAGAGGCCTAAATCTACAGGTAGGCACTTTGCAAAAAACAGCTCTGTTTTCTTTAAAAAAATGGGATGTGTCCACATTGTGTTTTAGGGCGTCTCCTGTCGCGGGCGCTAGACCTACCCACACAAGTGAGGTATCATTTTTATCGGGAGACATGGGGGAACGCTGGGTGGAAGGAAATTTGTGGCTCCTCTCAGATTCCAGAACTTTCTGTCACCGAAATGTGAGGAAAATGTGCTTTTTTAGCCAAAATTTGAGGTTTGCAAAGGATTCTGGGTAATAGAACCGGGTCAGAGCCCCACAAGTCACACCATCTTGGATTCACCTAGGTTTCTAGTTTTAAAAAATGCACAGGTTTGGTAGGTTTCCCTAGGTGCCGGCAGAGCTAGAGGCCAAAATCTACAGGTAGGCACTTTGCAAAAAACAGCTCTGTTTTCTTTAAAAAAATGGGATGTGTCCACGTTGCGTTTTGGGGCATTTCCTGTCGCGGGCGCTAGGCCTACCCACACAAGTGAGGTATCATTTTTATCGGGAGACTTGGGGGAACGCTGGGTGGAAGGAAATTTGTGGCTCCTCTCAGATTCCAGAACATTCTGTCACCGAAATGTGAGGAAAATGTGTTTTTTTAGCCAAAATGTGAGGTTTGCAAAGGATTCTGGGTAGAAGGAACCTGGTCAGAGCCCCACAAGTCACCCCATCTCGGATTCCCCTAGGTCTCTAGTTTTCAAAAATGCACAGGTTTGGGAGGTTTCCCTAGGTGCCGGCTGAGCTAGAGGCCTAAATCTACAGGTAGGCACTTTGCAAAAAACAGCTCTGTTTTCTTTCAAAAAATGGGATGTGTCCACATTGTGTTTTGGGGCGTCTCCTGTCGCGGGCGCTAGGCCTACCCACACAAGTGAGGTAGAATTTTTATCGGGAGACATGGGGGAACGCTGGGTGGAAGGAAATTTGTGGCTCAACTCAGATTCCAGAACTTTCTGTCACCGAAATGTGAGGAAAATGTGCTTTTTTAGCCAAAATTTGAGGTTTGCAAAGGATTCTGGGTAACAGAACCGGGTCAGAGCCCCACAAGTCACACCATCTTGGATTCCCCTAGGTTTCTAGTTTAAAAAAATGCACAGGTTTGGTAGGTTTCCCTAGGTGCCGGCTGAGCTAGAGGCCAAAATCTACAGGTAGGCACTTTGCAAAAAACAGCTCTGTTTTCTTTCAAAAAATGGGATGTGTCCACGTTGCGTATTGGGGCGTTTCCTGTCGCGGGCGCTAGGCCTACCCACACAAGTGAGGTATCATTTTTATCGGGAGACTTGGGGGAACGCTGGGTGGAAGGAAATTTGTGGCTCCTCTCAGATTCCAGAACATTCTGTCACTGAAATGAGAGGAAAATGTGTTTTTTTAGCCAAAATTTGAGGTTTGCAAAGGATTCTGGGTAGAAGGAACCTGGTCAGAGCCCCACAAGCCACCCCATCTTGGATTCCCCTAGGTCTCTAGTTTTCAAAAATGCACAGGTTTGGTAGGTTACCCTAGGTGCCGGCTGAGCTAGAGGCCTAAATCTACAGGTAGGCACTTTGCAAAAAACAGCTCTGTTTTCTTTCAAAAAATGGGATGTGTCCACATTGTGTTTTGGGGCGTCTCCTGTCGCGGGCGCTAGACCTACCCACACAAGTGAGGTATCATTTTTATCGGGAGACATGGGGGAACACTGGGTGGAAGGAAATTTGTGGCTCCTCTCAGATTCCAGAACTTTCTGTCACCGAAATGTGAGGAAAATGTGCTTTTTTAGCCAAAATTTGAGGTTTGCAAAGGATTCTGGGTAATAGAACCGGGTCAGAGCCCCACAAGTCACACCATCTTGGATTCCCCTAGGTTTCTAGTTTTAAAAAATGCACAGGTTTGGTAGGTTTCCCTAGGTGCCGGCAGAGCTAGAGGCCAAAATCTACAGGTAGGCACTTTGCAAAAAACAGCTCTGTTTTCTTTCAAAAAATGGGATGTGTCCACGTTGCGTTTTGGGGCGTTTCCTGTCGCGGGCTCTAGGCCTACCCACACAAGTGAGGTATCATTTTTATCGGGAGACTTGGGGGAATGCTGCGTGGAAGGAAATTTGTGGCTCCTCTCAGATTCCAGAACATTCTGTCACCGAAATGTGAGGAAAATGTGTTTTTTTAGCCAAAATTTGAGGTTTGCAAAGGATTCTGGGTAGAAGGAACCTGGTCAGAGCCCCACAAGTCACCCCATCTTGGATTCCCCTAGGTCTCTAGTTTTCAAAAATGCACAGGTTTGGTAGGTTTCACTAGGAGCCGGCTGAGCTAGAGGCCTAAATCTACAGGTAGGCACTTTGCAAAAAACAGCTCTGTTTTCTTTAAAAAAATGGGATGTGTCCACATTGTGTTTTGGGGCGTCTCCTGTCGCGGGCGCTAGGCCTACCCACACAAGTGAGGTAGAATTTTTATCGGGAGACATGGGGGAACGCTGGGTGGAAGGAAATTTGTGGCTCCTCTCAGATTCCAGAACTTTCTGTCACCGAAATGTGAGGAAAATGTGCTTTTTTAGCCAAAATTTGAGGTTTGCAAAGGATTCTGGGTAACAGAACCGGGTCAGAGCCCCACAAGTCACACCATCTTGGATTCCCGTAGGTTTCTAGTTTAAAAAAATGCACAGGTTTAGTAGGTTTCCCTAGGTGCCGGCTGAGCTAGAGGCCAAAATCTACAGGTAGGCACTTTGCAAAAAACAGCTCTGTTTTCTTTCAAAAAATGGGATGTGTCCACGTTGCGTATTGGGGCGTTTCCTGTCGCGGGCGCTAGGCCTACCCACACAAGTGAGGTATCATTTTTATCGGGAGACTTGGGGGAACGCTGGGTGGAAGGAAATTTGTGGCTCCTCTCAGATTCCAGAACTTTCTGTCACCGAAATGTGAGGAAAATGTGCTTTTTTAGCCAAAATTTGAGGTTTGCAAAGGATTCTGGGTAATAGAACCGGGTCAGAGCCCCACAAGTCACACCATCTTGGATTCACCTAGGTTTCTAGTTTTAAAAAATGCACAGGTTTGGTAGGTTTCCCTAGGTGCCGGCAGAGCTAGAGGCCAAAATCTACAGGTAGGCACTTTGCAAAAAACAGCTCTGTTTTCTTTAAAAAAATGGGATGTGTCCACGTTGCGTTTTGGGGCATTTCCTGTCGCGGGCGCTAGGCCTACCCACACAAGTGAGGTATCATTTTTATCGGGAGACTTGGGGGAACGCTGGGTGGAAGGAAATTTGTGGCTCCTCTCAGATTCCAGAACATTCTGTCACCGAAATGTGAGGAAAATGTGTTTTTTTAGCCAAAATGTGAGGTTTGCAAAGGATTCTGGGTAGAAGGAACCTGGTCAGAGCCCCACAAGTCACCCCATCTCGGATTCCCCTAGGTCTCTAGTTTTCAAAAATGCACAGGTTTGGGAGGTTTCCCTAGGTGCCGGCTGAGCTAGAGGCCTAAATCTACAGGTAGGCACTTTGCAAAAAACAGCTCTGTTTTCTTTCAAAAAATGGGATGTGTCCACATTGTGTTTTGGGGCGTCTCCTGTCGCGGGCGCTAGGCCTACCCACACAAGTGAGGTAGAATTTTTATCGGGAGACATGGGGGAACGCTGGGTGGAAGGAAATTTGTGGCTCAACTCAGATTCCAGAACTTTCTGTCACCGAAATGTGAGGAAAATGTGCTTTTTTAGCCAAAATTTGAGGTTTGCAAAGGATTCTGGGTAACAGAAACGGGTCAGAGCCCCACAAGTCACACCATCTTGGATTCCCCTAGGTTTCTAGTTTAAAAAAATGCACAGGTTTGGTAGGTTTCCCTAGGTGCCGGCTGAGCTAGAGGCCAAAATCTACAGGTAGGCACTTTGCAAAAAACAGCTCTGTTTTCTTTCAAAAAATGGGATGTGTCCACGTTGCGTATTGGGGCGTTTCCTGTCGCGGGCGCTAGGCCTACCCACACAAGTGAGGTATCATTTTTATCGGGAGACTTGGGGGAACGCTGGGTGGAAGGAAATTTGTGGCTCCTCTCAGATTCCAGAACATTCTGTCACCGAAATGAGAGGAAAATGTGTTTTTTTAGCCAAAATTTGAGGTTTGCAAAGGATTCTGGGTAGAAGGAACCTGGTCAGAGCCCCACAAGCCACCCCATCTTGGATTCCCCTAGGTCTCTAGTTTTCAAAAATGCACAGGTTTGGTAGGTTACCCTAGGTGCCGGCTGAGCTAGAGGCCTAAATCTACAGGTAGGCACTTTGCAAAAAACAGCTCTGTTTTCTTTCAAAAAATGGGATGTGTCCACATTGTGTTTTGGGGCGTCTCCTGTCGCGGGCGCTAGACCTACCCACACAAGTGAGGTATCATTTTTATCGGGAGACATGGGGGAACACTGGGTGGAAGGAAATTTGTGGCTCCTCTCAGATTCCAGAACTTTCTGTCACCGAAATGTGAGGAAAATGTGCTTTTTTAGCCAAAATTTGAGGTTTGCAAAGGATTCTGGGTAATAGAACCGGGTCAGAGCCCCACAAGTCACACCATCTTGGATTCCCCTAGGTTTCTAGTTTTAAAAAATGCACAGGTTTGGTAGGTTTCCCTAGGTGCCGGCAGAGCTAGAGGCCAAAATCTACAGGTAGGCACTTTGCAAAAAACAGCTCTGTTTTCTTTCAAAAAATGGGATGTGTCCACGTTGCGTTTCGGGGCGTTTCCTGTCGCGGGCTCTAGGCCTACCCACACAAGTGAGGTATCATTTTTATCGGGAGACTTGGGAGAATGCTGCGTGGAAGGAAATTTGTGGCTCCTCTCAGATTCCAGAACATTCTGTCACCGAAATGTGAGGAAAATGTGTTTTTTTAGCCAAAATTTGAGGTTTGCAAAGGATTCTGGGTAGAAGGAACCTGGTCAGAGCCCCACAAGTCACCCCATCTTGGATTCCCCTAGGTCTCTAGTTTTCAAAAATGCACAGGTTTGGTAGGTTTCACTAGGAGCCGGCTGAGCTAGAGGCCTAAATCTACAGGTAGGCACTTTGCAAAAAACAGCTCTGTTTTCTTTAAAAAAATGGGATGTGTCCACATTGTGTTTTGGGGCGTCTCCTGTCGCGGGCGCTAGGCCTACCCACACAAGTGAGGTAGAATTTTTATCGGGAGACATGGGGGAACGCTGGGTGGAAGGAAATTTGTGGCTCCTCTCAGATTCCAGAACTTTCTGTCACCGAAATGTGAGGAAAATGTGCTTTTTTAGCCAAAATTTGAGGTTTGCAAAGGATTCTGGGTAACAGAACCGGGTCAGAGCCCCACAAGTCACACCATCTTGGATTCCCGTAGGTTTCTAGTTTAAAAAAATGCACAGGTTTGGTAGGTTTCCCTAGGTGCCGGCTGAGCTAGAGGCCAAAATCTACAGGTAGGCACTTTGCAAAAAACAGCTCTGTTTTCTTTCAAAAAATGGGATGTGTCCACGTTGCGTATTGGGGCGTTTCCTGTCGCGGGCGCTAGGCCTACCCACACAAGTGAGGTATCATTTTTATCGGGAGACTTGGGGGAACGCTGGGTGGAAGGAAATTTGTGGCTCCTCTCAGATTCCAGAACATTCTGTCACCGAAATGAGAGGAAAATGTGTTTTTTTAGCCAAAATTTGAGGTTTGCAAAGGATTCTGGGTAGAAGGAACCTGGTCAGAGCCCCACAAGTCACCCCATCTTGGATTCCCCTAGGTCTCTAGTTTTCAAAAATGCACAGGTTTGGTAGGTTTCCCTAGGTGCCGGCTGAGCTAGAGGCCTAAATCTACAGGTAGGCACTTTGCAAAAAACAGCTCTGTTTTCTTTAAAAAAATGGGATGTGTCCACATTGTGTTTTGGGGCGTCTCCTGTCGCGGGCGCTAGACCTACCCACACAAGTGAGGTATCATTTTTATCGGGAGACATGGGGGAACGCTGGGTGGAAGGAAATTTGTGGCTCCTCTCAGATTCCAGAACTTTCTGTCACCGAAATGTGAGGAAAATGTGCTTTTTTAGCCAAAATTTGAGGTTTGCAAAGGATTCTGGGTAATAGAACCGGGTCAGAGCCCCACAAGTCACACCATCTTGGATTCCCCTAGGTTTCTAGTTTTAAAAAATGCACAGGTTTGGTAGGTTTCCCTAGGTGCCGGCAGAGCTAGAGGCCAAAATCTACAGGTAGGCACTTTGCAAAAAACAGCTCTGTTTTCTTTCAAAAAATGGGATGTGTCCACGTTGCGTATTGGGGCGTTTCCTGTCGCGGGCGCTAGGCCTACCCACACAAGTGAGGTATCATTTTTATCGGGAGACTTGGGGGAACGCTGGGTGGAAGGAAATTTGTGGCTCCTCTCAGATTCCAGAACATTCTGTCACCGAAATGAGAGGAAAATGTGTTTTTTTAGCCAAAATATGAGGTTTGCAAAGGATTCTGGGTAGAAGGAACCTGGTCCGAGCCCCACAAGTCACCCCATCTTGGATTCCCCTAGGTCTCTAGTTTTCAAAAATGCACAGGTTTGGTAGGTTACCCTAGGTGCCGGCTGAGCTAGAGGCCTAAATCTACAGGTAGGCACTTTGCAAAAAACAGCTCTGTTTTCTTTCAAAAAATGGGATGTGTCCACATTGTGTTTTGGGGCGTCTCCTGTCGCGGGCGCTAGACCTACCCACACAAGTGAGGTATCATTTTTATCGGGAGACATGGGGGAACACTGGGTGGAAGGAAATTTGTGGCTCCTCTCAGATTCCAGAATTTTCTGTCACCGAAATGTGAGGAAAATGTGCTTTTTTAGCCAAAATTTGAGGTTTGCAAAGGATTCTGGGTAATAGAACCGGGTCAGAGCCCCACAAGTCACACCATCTTGGATTCCCCTAGGTTTCTAGTTTTAAAAAATGCACAGGTTTGGTAGGTTTCCCTAGGTGCCGGCAGAGCTAGAGGCCAAAATCTACAGGTAGGCACTTTGCAAAAAACAGCTCTGTTTTCTTTCAAAAAATGGGATGTGTCCACTTTGCGTTTTGGGGCGTTTCCTGTCGCGGGCTCTAGGCCTACCCACACAAGTGAGGTATCATTTTTATCGGGAGACTTGGGGGAATGCTGCGTGGAAGGAAATTTGTGGCTCCTCTCAGATTCCAGAACATTCTGTCACCGAAATGTGAGGAAAATGTGTTTTTTTAGCCAAAATTTGAGGTTTGCAAAGGATTCTGGGTAGAAGGAACCTGGTCAGAGCCCCACAAGTCACCCCATCTTGGATTCCCCTAGGTCTCTAGTTTTCAAAAATGCACAGGTTTGGTAGGTTTCACTAGGAGCCGGCTGAGCTAGAGGCCTAAATCTACAGGTAGGCACTTTGCAAAAAACAGCTCTGTTTTCTTTAAAAAAATGGGATGTGTCCACATTGTGTTTTGGGGCGTCTCCTGTCGCGGGCGCTAGGCCTACCCACACAAGTGAGGTAGAATTTTTATCGGGAGACATGGGGGAACGCTGGGTGGAAGGAAATTTGTGGCTCCTCTCAGATTCCAGAACTTTCTGTCACCGAAATGTGAGGAAAATGTGCTTTTTTAGCCAAAATTTGAGGTTTGCAAAGGATTCTGGGTAACAGAACCGGGTCAGAGCCCCACAAGTCACACCATCTTGGATTCCCGTAGGTTTCTAGTTTAAAAAAATGCACAGGTTTGGTAGGTTTCCCTAGGTGCCGGCTGAGCTAGAGGCCAAAATCTACAGGTAGGCACTTTGCAAAAAACAGCTCTGTTTTCTTTCAAAAAATGGGATGTGTCCACGTTGCGTATTGGGGCGTTTCCTGTCGCGGGCGCTAGGCCTACCCACACAAGTGAGGTATCATTTTTATCGGGAGACTTGGGGGAACGCTGGGTGGAAGGAAATTTGTGGCTCCTCTCAGATTCCAGAACATTCTGTCACCGAAATGAGAGGAAAATGTGTTTTTTTAGCCAAAATTTGAGGTTTGCAAAGGATTCTGGGTAGAAGGAACCTGGTCAGAGCCCCACAAGTCACCCCATCTTGGATTCCCCTAGGTCTCTAGTTTTCAAAAATGCACAGGTTTGGTAGGTTTCCCTAGGTGCCGGCTGAGCTAGAGGCCTAAATCTACAGGTAGGCACTTTGCAAAAAACAGCTCTGTTTTCTTTCAAAAAATGGGATGTGTCCACATTGTGTTTTGGGGCGTCTCCTGTCGCGGGCGCTAGACCTACCCACACAAGTGAGGTATCATTTTTATCGGGAGACATGGGGGAACGCTGGGTGGAAGGAAATTTGTGGCTCCTCTCAGATTCCAGAACTTTCTGTCACCGAATTGTGAGGAAAATGTGTTTTTTTAGCCAAAATTTGAGGTTTGCAAAGGATTCTGGGTAGAAGGAACCTGGTCCGAGCCCCACAAGTCACCCCATCTTGGATTCCCCTAGGTCTCTAGTTTTCAAAAATGCACAGGTTTGGTAGGTTTCCCTAGGTGCCGGCTGAGCTAGAGGCCTAAATCTACAGGTTGCAAAAAACAGCTCTGTTTTCTTTCAAAAAATGGGATGTGTCCACATTGTGTTTTGGGCCGTCTCCTGTCGCGGGCGCTAGACCTACCCACACAAGTGAGGTATCATTTTTATCGGGAGACATGGGGGAATGCTGGGTGTAAGGAAATTTGTGGCTCCTCTCAGATTCCAGAACTTTCTGTCACCGAAATGTGAGGAAAATGTGCTTTTTTAGCCAAAATTTGAGGTTTGCAAAGGATTCTGGGTAATAGAACCGGGTCAGAGCCCCACAAGTCATACCATCTTAGATTCCCCTAGGTTTCTAGTTTTAAAAAATGCACAGGTTTGGTAGGTTTCCCTAGGTGCCGGCAGAGCTAGAGGCCAAAATCTACAGGTAGGCACTTTGCAAAAAACAGCTCTGTTTTCTTTAAAAAAATGGGATGTGTCCACATTGTGTTTTGGGGCGTCTCCTGTCGCGGGCGCTAGACCTACCCACACAAGTGAGGTATCATTTTTATCGGGAGACATGGGGGAACGCTGGGTGGAAGGAAATTTGTGGCTCCTCTCAGATTCCAGAACTTTCTGTCACCGAAATGTGAGGAAAATGTGCTTTTTTAGCCAAAATTTGAGGTTTGCAAAGGATTCTGGGTAATAGAACCGGGTCAGAGCCCCTCAAGTCATACCATCTTGGATTCCCCTAGGTTTCTAGTTTTAAAAAATGCACAGGTTTGGTAGGTTTCCCTAGGTGCCGGCAGAGCTAGAGGCCAAAATCTACAGGTAGGCACTTTGCAAAAAACAGCTCTGTTTTCTTACAAAAAATGGGATGTGTCCACGTTGCGTATTGGGGCGTTTTCTGTTGCGGGCGGTAGGCCTACCCACACAAGTGAGGTATCATTTTTATCGGGAGACTTGGGGGAACGCTGGGTGGAAGGAAATTTGTGGCTCCTCTCAGATTCCAGAACATTCTGTCACCGAAATGAGAGGAAAATGTGTTTTTTTAGCCACAATTTGAGGTTTGCAAAGGATTCTGGGTAGAAGGAACCTGGTCAGAGCCCAACAAGTCACCCCATGTTGGATTCCCCTAGGTCTCTAGTTTTCAAAAATGCACAGCTTTGGTAGGTTTCCCTAGGTGCCGGCTGAGCTAGAGGCCAAAATCTACAGGTAGGCACTTTGCAAAAAACAGCTCTGTTTTCTTTCAAAAAATGGGATGTGTCCACATTGCGTATTGGGGCGTTTCCTGTCGCGGGCGCTAGGCCTACCCACACAAGTGAGGTATCATTTTTATCGGGAGACTTGGGGGAACGCTGGGTGGAAGGAAATTTGTGGCTCCTCTCAGATTCCAGAACTTTCTGTCACCGAAATGTGAGGAAAATGTGCTTTTTTAGCCAAAATTTGAGGTTTGCAAAGGATTCTGGGTAATAGAACCGGGTCAGAGCCCCACAAGTCACACCATCTTGGATTCCCCTAGGTTTCTAGTTTTAAAAAATGCACAGGTTTGGTAGGTTTCCCTAGGTTCCGGCAGAGCTAGAGGCCAAAATCTACAGGTAGGCACTTTGCAAAAAACAGCTCTGTTTTCTTTAAAAAAATGGGATGTGTCCACGTTGCGTTTTGGGGCGTTTCCTGTCGCGGGCGCTAGGCCTACCCACACAAGTGAGGTATCATTTTTATCGGGAGACTTGGGGGAATGCTGCGTGGAAGGAAATTTGTGGCTCCTCTCAGATTCCAGAACATTCTGTCACCGAAATGTGAGGAAAATGTGTTTTTTTAGCCAAAATTTGAGGTTTGCAAAGGATTCTGGGTAGAAGGAACCTGGTCAGAGCCCCACAAGTCACCCCATCTTGGATTCCCCTAGGTCTCTAGTTTTCAAAAATGCACAGGTTTGGTAGGTTTCCCTAGGAGCCGGCTGAGCTAGAGGCCTAAATCTACAGGTAGGCACTTTGCAAAAAACAGCTCTGTTTTCTTTAAAAAAATGGGATGTGTCCACATTGTGTTTTGGGGCGTCTCCTGTCGCGGGCGCTAGACCTACCCACACAAGTGAGGTATCATTTTTATCGGGAGACTTGGGGGAACGCTGGGTGGAAGGAAATTTGTGGCTCCTCTCAGATTCCAGAACATTCTGTCACCGAAATGTGAGGAAAATGTGTTTTTTTAGCCAAAATTTGAGGTTTGCAAAGGATTCTGGGTAATAGAACCGGGTCAGAGCCCCACAAGTCATACCATCTTGGATTCCCCTAGGTTTCTAGTTTTAAAAAATGCACAGGTTTGGTAGGTTTCCCTAGGTGCCGGCAGAGCTAGAGGCCAAAATCTACAGGTAGGCACTTTGCAAAAAACAGCTCTGTTTTCTTTAAAAAAATGGGATGTGTCCACGTTGCGTTTTGGGGCGTTTTCTGTCGCGGGCGCTAGGCCTACCCACACAAGTGAGGTATCATTTTTATCGGGAGACTTGGGGGAACGCTGGGTGGAAGGAAATTTGTGGCTCCTCTCAGATTCCAGAACATTCTGTCACCGAAATGTGAGGAAAATGTGTTTTTTTAGCCAAAATTTGAGGTTTGCAAAGGATTCTGGGTAGAAGGAACCTGGTCAGAGCCCCACAAGTCACCCCATCTTGGATTCCCCTAGGCTTCTAGTTTTCAAAAATGCACAGGTTTGGTAGGTTTCCCTAGGTGCCGGCTGAGCTAGAGGCCTAAATCTACAGGTAGGCACTTTGCAAAAAACAGCTCTGTTTTCTTTCAAAAAATGGGATGTGTCCACATTGTGTTTTGGGGCGTCTCCTGTCGCGGGCGCTAGGCCTACCCACACAAGTGAGGTAGAATTTTTATCGGGAGACATGGGGGAACGCTGGGTGGAAGGAAATTTGTGGCTCCTCTCAGATTCCAGAACTTTCTGTCACCGAAATGTGAGGAAAATGTGCTTTTTTAGCCAAAATTTTAGGTTTGCAAAGGATTCTGAGTAACAGAACCGGGTCAGAGCCCCACAAGTCACACCATCTTTTATTCCCCTAGGTTTCTAGTTTAAAAAAATGCACAGGTTTGGTAGGTTTCCCTAGGTGCCGGCTGAGCTAGAGGCCAAAATCTACAGGTAGGCACTTTGCAAAAAACAGCTCTGTTTTCTTTCAAAAAATGGGATGTGTCCACGTTGCGTATTGGGGCGTTTCCTGTCACGGGCGCTAGGCCTACCCACACAAGTGAGGTATCATTTTTATCGGGAGACTTGGGGGAACGCTGGGTGGAAGGAAATTTGTGGCTCCTCTCAGATTCCAGAACATTCTGTCACCGAAATGAGAGGAAAATGTGTTTTTTTAGCCAAAATTTGAGGTTTGCAAAGGATTCTGGGTAGAAGGAACCTGGTCAGAGCCCCACAAGTCACCCCATCTTGGATTCCCCTAGGTCTCTAGTTTTAAAAAATGCACAGGTTTGGTAGGTTTCCCTAGGTGCCGGCTGAGCTAGAGGCCTAAATCTACAGGTAGGCACTTTGCAAAAAACAGCTCTGTTTTCTTTCAAAAAATGGGATGTGTCCACATTGTGTTTTGGGGCGTCTCCTGTTGCGGGCGCTAGGCCTACCCACACAAGTGAGGTATCATTTTTATCTGGAGACATGGGGGAACGCTGGGTGGAAGGAAATTTGTGGCTCCTCTCAGATTCCAGAACTTTCTGTCACCGAAATGTGAGGAAAATTTGCTTTTTTAGCCACAATTTGAGGTTTGCAAAGGATTCTGGGTAACAGAACCGGGTCAGAGCCCCACAAGTCACACCATCTTGGATTCCCCTAGGTTACTAGTTTTCAAAAATGCACAGCTTTGGTAGGTTTCCCTAGGTGCAGTCTGAGCTAGAGGCCAAAATCTACAGGTAGGCACTTTGCAAAAATCAGCTCTGTTTTTTTTTTTTAAATGGGATGTGTCCACGTTGCGTTTTAGGGCGTTTCCTGTGGCGGGCGCTAGGCCTACCCACACAAGTGAGGTATCATTTTTATCGGGAGACTTGGGGGAACGCTGGGTGGAAGGAAATTTGTGGCTCCTCTCAGATTCCAGAACTTTCTGTCACCGAAATGTGAGGAAAATGTGTTTTTTTAGCCAAAATTTGAGGTTTGCAAAGGATTCTGGGTAACAGAACCTGGTCAGAGCCCCCACAAGAAACCCCATCTTGGATTTCCCTAGGTCTCTAGCTTTAAAAAATTCACAGGTTTGGTAGGTTTCCCTAGGTGCCGGCTGAGCTAGAGGCCAAAATCTACAGGTAGGCACTTTGCAAAAAACAGCTCTGTTTTCTTTCAAAAAATGGGATGTGTCCACATTGCGTTTTAGGGCGTTTCCTGTGGCGGACGCTAGGCCTACCCACACAAGTGAGGTATCATTTTTATCGGGAGACTTGGGGGAACGCTGGGTGGAAGGAAATTTGTGGCTCCTCTCAGATTCCAGAACTTTCTGTCACCGAAATGTGAGGAAAATGTGTTTTTTTAGCCAAAATTTGAGGTTTGCAAAGGATTCTGGGTAGAAGGAACCTGGTCAGAGCCCCACAAGCCACCCCATCTTGGATTCCCCTAGGTCTCTAGTTTTAAAAAATGCACAGGTTTGGTAGGTTTCCCTAGGTGCCGGCTGAGCTAGAGGCCTAAATCTACAGGTAGGCACTTTGCAAAAAACAGCTCTGTTTTCTTTAAAAAAATGGGATGAGTCCACATTGTGTTTTGGGGCGTTTCCTGTCGCGGGCGCTAGGCCTACCCACACAAGTGAGGTATCATTTTTATCTGGAGACATGGGGGAACGCTGGGTGGAAGGAAATTTGTGGCTCCTCTCAGATTCCAGAACTTTCTGTCACCAAAATGTGAGGAAAATGTGCTTTTTTAGCCACAATTTAAGGTTTGCAAAGGATTCTGGGTAACAGAACCGGGTCAGAGCCCCACAAGTCACACCATCTTGGATTCCCCTAGGTTTCTAGTTTTCAAAAATGCACAGGTTTGGTAGGTTTCCCTAGGTGCCGGCTGAGCTAGAGGCCAAAATCTACAGGTAGGCACTCTGCAAAAATCAGCTCTGTTTTTTTAAAAAAAATGGGATGTGTCCACGTTGCGTTTTAGGGCGTTTCCTGTGGCGGGCGCTAGGCCTTCCCACACAAGTGAGGTATCATTTTTATCGGGAGACTTGGGGGAACGCTGGGTGGAAGGAAATTTGTGGCTCCTCTCAGATTCCAGAACTTTCTGTCACTGAAATGTGAGGAAAATGTCTTTTTTTATCCAAAATTTGAGGTTTGCAAAGGATTCTGGGTAGAAGGAACCTGGTCCGAGCCCCACAAGTCACCCCATCTTGGATTCCCCTTGGTCTCTAGTTTTCAAAAATGCACAGGTTTGGTAGGTTTCCCTAGGTGCCGGCTGAGCTAGAGGCCTAAATCTACAGGTAGGCACTTTGCAAAAAACAGCTCTGTTTTCTTTCAAAAAATGGGATGTGTCCACATTGTGTTTTGGGGCGTCTCCTGTCGCGGGCGCTAGACCTACCCACACAAGTGAGGTATCATTTTTATCGGGAGACATAGGGGAACGCTGGGTGGAAGGAAATTTGTGGCTCCTCTCAGATTCCAGAACTTTCTGTCACCGAAATGTGAGGAAAATGTGTTTTTTTAGCCAAAATTTGAGGTTTGCAAACGATTCTGGGTAGAAGGAACCTGGTCCGAGCCCCACAAGTCACCCCATCTTGGATTCCCCTAGGTCTCTAGTTTTCAAAAATGCACAGGTTTGGTAGGTTTCCCTAGGTGCCGGCTGAGCTAGAGGCCTAAATCTACAGGTAGGCACTTTGCAAAAAACAGCTCTGTTTTCTTTAAAAAAATGGGATGTGTCCACATTGTGTTTTGGGGCGTCTCCTGTCGCGGGCGCTAGACCTACCCACACAAGTGAGGTATCATTTTTATCGGGAGACATGGGGGAACGCTGGGTGGAAGGAAATTTGTGGCTCCTCTCAGATTCCAGAACTTTCTGTCACCGAAATGTGAGGAAAATGTGCTTTTTTAGCCAAAATTTGAGGTTTGCAAAGGATTCTGGGTAATAGAACCGGGTCAGAGCCCCACAAGTCACACCATCTTGGATTCCCCTAGGTGTCTAGTTTAAAAAAATGCACAGGTTTGGTAGGTTTCCCTAGGTGCCGGCAGAGCTAGAGGCCAAAATCTACAGGTAGGCACTTTGCAAAAAACAGCTCTGTTTTCTTTAAAAAAATGGGATGTGTCCACGTTGCGTTTTGGGGCATTTCCTGTCGCGGGCGCTAGGCCTACCCACACAAGTGAGGTATCATTTTTATCGGGAGACTTGGGGGAACGCTGGGTGGAAGGAAATTTGTGGCTCCTCTCAGATTCCAGAACATTCTGTCACCGAAATGTGAGGAAAATGTGTTTTTTTAGCCAAAATTTGAGGTTTGCAAAGGATTCTGGGTAGAAGGAACCTGGTCAGAGCCCCACAAGTCACCCCATCTTGGATTCCCCTAGGTCTCTAGTTTTAAAAAATGCACAGGTTTGGTAGGTTTCCCTAGGTGCCGGCTGAGCTAGAGGCCTAAATCTACAGGTAGGCACTTTGCAAAAAACAGCTCTGTTTTCTTTCAAAAAATGGGATGTGTCCACATTGTGTTTTGGGGCATCTCCTGTCCCGGGCGCTAGGCCTACCCACACAAGTGAGGTAGAATTTTTATCGGGAGACATGGGGGAACGCTGGGTGGAAGGAAATTTGTGGCTCAACTCAGATTCCAGAACTTTCTGTCACCGAAATGTGAGGAAAATGTGCTTTTTTAGCCAAAATTTGAGGTTTGCAAAGGATTCTGGGTAACAGAACCGGGTCAGAGCCCCACAAGTCACACCATCTTGGATTCCCCTAGGTTTCTAGTTTAAAAAAATGCACAGGTTTGGTAGGTTTCCCTAGGTGCCGGCTGAGCTAGAGGCCAAAATCTACAGGTAGGCACTTTGCAAAAAACAGCTCTGTTTTCTTTCAAAAAATGGGATGTGTCCAAGTTGCGTTTTGGGGCGTTTCCTGTCGCGGGCGCTAGGCCTACCCACACAAGTGAGGTATCATTTTTATCGGGAGACTTGGGGGAACGCTGGGTGGAAGGAAATTTGTGGCTCCTCTCAGATTCCAGAACATTCTGTCACCGAAATGTGAGGAAAATGTGTTTTTTTAGCCAAAATATGAGGTTTGCAAAGGATTCTGGGTAGAAGGAACCTGGTCCGAGCCCCGCAAGTCACCCCATCTTGGATTCCCCTAGGTCTCTAGTTTTAAAAAATGCACAGGTTTGGTAGGTTTCCCTAGGTGCCGGCTGAGCCAGAGGCCTAAATCTACAGGTAGGCACTTTGCAAAAAACAGCTCTGTTTTCTTTCAAAAAATGGGATGTGTCCACATTGTGTTTTGGGGCGTCTCCTGTCGCGGGCGCTAGACCTACCCACACAAGTGAGGTATCATTTGTATCGGGAGACATAGGGGAACGCTGGGTGGAAGGAAATTTGTGGCTCCTCTCAGATTCCAGAACTTTCTGTCACCGAAATGTGAGGAAAATGTGTTTTTTTAGCCAAAATTTGAGGTTTGCAAACGATTCTGGGTAGAAGGAACCTGGTCCGAGCCCCACAAGTCACCCCATCTTGGATTCCCCTAGGTCTCTAGTTTTCAAAAATGCACAGGTTTGGTAGGTTTCCCTAGGTGCCGGCTGAGCTAGAGGCCTAAATCTACAGGTAGGCACTTTGCAAAAAACAGCTCTGTTTTCTTTAAAAAAATGGGATGTGTCCACATTGTGTTTTGGGGCGTCTCCTGTTGCGGGCGCTAGGCCTACCCACACAAGTGAGGTATCATTTTTATCTGGAGACATGGGGGAACGCTGGGTGGAAGGAAATTTGTGGCTCCTCTCAGATTCCAGAACTTTCTGTCACCGAAATGTGAGGAAAATGTGCTTTTTTAGCCACAATTTGAGGTTTGCAAAGGATTCTGGGTAACAGAACCGGGTCAGAGCCCCACAAGTCACACCATCTTGGATTCCCCTAGGTTACTAGTTTTCAAAAATGCACAGCTTTGGTAGGTTTCCCTAGGTGCAGTCTGAGCTAGAGGCCAAAATCTACAGGTAGGCACTTTGCAAAAATCAGCTCTGTTTTTTTTTTTTAAATGGGATGTGTCCACGTTGCGTTTTAGGGCGTTTCCTGTGGCGGGCGCTAGGCCTACCCACACAAGTGAGGTATCATTTTTATCGGGAGACTTGGGGGAACGCTGGGTGGAAGGAAATTTGTGGCTCCTCTCAGATTCCAGAACTTTCTGTCACCGAAATGTGAGGAAAATGTGTTTTTTTAGCCAAAATTTGAGGTTTGCAAAGGATTCTGGGTAACAGAACCTGGTCAGAGCCCCCACAAGAAACCCCATCTTGGATTTCCCTAGGTCTCTAGCTTTAAAAAATTCACAGGTTTGGTAGGTTTCCCTAGGTGCCGGCTGAGCTAGAGGCCAAAATCTACAGGTAGGCACTTTGCAAAAAACAGCTCTGTTTTCTTTCAAAAAATGGGATGTGTCCACATTGCGTTTTAGGGCGTTTCCTGTGGCGGACGCTAGGCCTACCCACACAAGTGAGGTATCATTTTTATCGGGAGACTTGGGGGAACGCTGGGTGGAAGGAAATTTGTGGCTCTTCTCAGATTCCAGAACTTTCTGTCACCGAAATGTGAGGAAAATGTGTTTTTTTAGCCAAAATTTGAGGTTTGCAAAGGATTCTGGGTAGAAGGAACCTGGTCAGAGCCCCACAAGTCACCCCATCTTGGATTCCCCTAGGTCTCTAGTTTTAAAAAATGCACAGGTTTGGTAGGTTTCCCTAGGTGCCGGCTGAGCTAGAGGCCTAAATCTACAGGTAGGCACTTTGCAAAAAACAGCTCTGTTTTCTTTAAAAAAATGGGATGTGTCCACATTGTGTTTTGGGGCGTTTCCTGTCGCGGGCGCTAGGCCTACCCACACAAGTGAGGTATCATTTTTATCTGGAGACATGGGGGAACGCTGGGTGGAAGGAAATTTGTGGCTCCTCTCAGATTCCAGAACTTTCTGTCACCAAAATGTGAGGAAAATGTGCTTTTTTAGCCACAATTTAAGGTTTGCAAAGGATTCTGGGTAACAGAACCGGGTCAGAGCCCCACAAGTCACACCATCTTGGATTCCCCTAGGTTTCTAGTTTTCAAAAATGCACAGGTTTGGTAGGTTTCCCTAGGTGCCGGCTGAGCTAGAGGCCAAAATCTACAGGTAGGCACTCTGCAAAAATCAGCTCTGTTTTTTAAAAAAAAATGGGATGTGTCCACGTTGCGTTTTAGGGCGTTTCCTGTGGCGGGCGCTAGGCCTTCCCACACAAGTGAGGTATCATTTTTATCGGGAGACTTGGGGGAACGCTGGGTGGAAGGAAATTTGTGGCTCCTCTCAGATTCCAGAACTTTCTGTCACTGAAATGTGAGGAAAATGTCTTTTTTTATCCAAAATTTGAGGTTTGCAAAGGATTCTGGGTAGAAGGAACCTGGTCCGAGCCCCACAAGTCACCCCATCTTGGATTCCCCTAGGTCTCTAGTTTTCAAAAATGCACAGGTTTGGTAGGTTTCCCTAGGTGCCGGCTGAGTTAGAGGCCTAAATCTACAGGTAGGCACTTTGCAAAAAACAGCTCTGTTTTCTTTCAAAAAATGGGATGTGTCCACATTGTGTTTTGGGGCGTCTCCTGTCGCGGGCTCTAGACCTACCCACACAAGTGAGGTATCATTTTTATCGGGAGACATAGGGGAACGCTGGGTGGAAGGAAATTTGTGGCTCCTCTCAGATTCCAGAACTTTCTGTCACCGAAATGTGAGGAAAATGTGTTTTTTTAGCCAAAATTTGAGGTTTGCAAACGATTCTGGGTAGAAGGAACCTGGTCCGAGCCCCACAAGTCACCCCATCTTGGATTCCCCTAGGTCTCTAGTTTTCAAAAATGCACAGGTTTGGTAGGTTTCCCTAGGTGCCGGCTGAGCTAGAGGCCTAAATCTACAGGTAGGCACTTTGCAAAAAACAGCTCTGTTTTCTTTAAAAAAATGGGATGTGTCCACATTGTGTTTTGGGGCGTCTCCTGTCGCGGGCGCTAGACCTACCCACACAAGTGAGGTATCATTTTTATCGGGAGACATGGGGGAACGCTGGGTGGAAGGAAATTTGTGGCTCCTCTCAGATTCCAGAACTTTCTGTCACCGAAATGTGAGGAAAATGTGCTTTTTTAGCCAAAATTTGAGGTTTGCAAAGGATTCTGGGTAATAGAACCGGGTCAGAGCCCCACAAGTCACACCATCTTGGATTCCCCTAGGTGTCTAGTTTAAAAAAATGCACAGGTTTGGTAGGTTTCCCTAGGTGCCGGCAGAGCTAGAGGCCAAAATCTACAGGTAGGCACTTTGCAAAAAACAGCTCTGTTTTCTTTAAAAAAATGGGATGTGTCCACGTTGCGTTTTGGGGCATTTCCTGTCGCGGGCGCTAGGCCTACCCACACAAGTGAGGTATCATTTTTATCGGGAGACTTGGGGGAACGCTGGGTGGAAGGAAATTTGTGGCTCCTCTCAGATTCCAGAACATTCTGTCACCGAAATGTGAGGAAAATGTGTTTTTTTAGCCAAAATTTGAGGTTTGCAAAGGATTCTGGGTAGAAGGAACCTGGTCAGAGCCCCACAAGTCACCCCATCTTGGATTCCCCTAGGTCTCTAGTTTTAAAAAATGCACAGGTTTGGTAGGTTTCCCTAGGTGCCGGCTGAGCTAGAGGCCTAAATCTACAGGTAGGCACTTTGCAAAAAACAGCTCTGTTTTCTTTCAAAAAATGGGATGTGTCCACATTGTGTTTTGGGGCATCTCCTGTCCCGGGCGCTAGGCCTACCCACACAAGTGAGGTAGAATTTTTATCGGGAGACATGGGGGAACGCTGGGTGGAAGGAAATTTGTGGCTCAACTCAGATTCCAGAACTTTCTGTCACCGAAATGTGAGGAAAATGTGCTTTTTTAGCCAAAATTTGAGGTTTGCAAAGGATTCTGGGTAACAGAACCGGGTCAGAGCCCCACAAGTCACACCATCTTGGATTCCCCTAGGTTTCTAGTTTAAAAAAATGCACAGGTTTGGTAGGTTTCCCTAGGTGCCGGCTGAGCTAGAGGCCAAAATCTACAGGTAGGCACTTTGCAAAAAACAGCTCTGTTTTCTTTCAAAAAATGGGATGTGTCCAAGTTGCGTTTTGGGGCGTTTCCTGTCGCGGGCGCTAGGCCTACCCACACAAGTGAGGTATCATTTTTATCGGGAGACTTGGGGGAACGCTGGGTGGAAGGAAATTTGTGGCTCCTCTCAGATTCCAGAACATTCTGTCACCGAAATGTGAGGAAAATGTGTTTTTTTAGCCAAAATATGAGGTTTGCAAAGGATTCTGGGTAGAAGGAACCTGGTCCGAGCCCCGCAAGTCACCCCATCTTGGATTCCCCTAGGTCTCTAGTTTTCAAAAATGCACAGGTTTGGTAGGTTTCCCTAGGTGCCGGCTGAGCCAGAGGCCTAAATCTACAGGTAGGCACTTTGCAAAAAACAGCTCTGTTTTCTTTCAAAAAATGGGATGTGTCCACATTGTGTTTTGGGACGTCTCCTGTCGCGGGCGCTAGACCTACCCACACAAGTGAGGTATCATTTTTATCGGGAGACATAGGGGAACGCTGGGTGGAAGGAAATTTGTGGCTCCTCTCAGATTCCAGAACTTTCTGTCACCGAAATGTGAGGAAAATGTGTTTTTTTAGCCAAAATTTGAGGTTTGCAAACGATTCTGGGTAGAAGGAACCTGGTCCGAGCCCCACAAGTCACCCCATCTTGGATTCCCCTAGGTCTCTAGTTTTCAAAAATGCACAGGTTTGGTAGGTTTCCCTAGGTGCCGGCTGAGCTAGAGGCCTAAATCTACAGGTAGGCACTTTGCAAAAAACAGCTCTGTTTTCTTTAAAAAAATGGGATGTGTCCACATTGTGTTTTGGGGCGTCTCCTGTTGCGGGCGCTAGGCCTACCCACACAAGTGAGGTATCATTTTTATCTGGAGACATGGGGGAACGCTGGGTGGAAGGAAATTTGTGGCTCCTCTCAGATTCCAGAACTTTCTGTCACCGAAATGTGAGGAAAATGTGCTTTTTTAGCCACAATTTGAGGTTTGCAAAGGATTCTGGGTAACAGAACCGGGTCAGAGCCCCACAAGTCACACCATCTTGGATTCCCCTAGGTTACTAGTTTTCAAAAATGCACAGCTTTGGTAGGTTTCCCTAGGTGCAGTCTGAGCTAGAGGCCAAAATCTACAGGTAGGCACTTTGCAAAAATCAGCTCTGTTTTTTTTTTTTAAATGGGATGTGTCCACGTTGCGTTTTAGGGCGTTTCCTGTGGCGGGCGCTAGGCCTACCCACACAAGTGAGGTATCATTTTTATCGGGAGACTTGGGGGAACGCTGGGTGGAAGGAAATTTGTGGCTCCTCTCAGATTCCAGAACTTTCTGTCACCGAAATGTGAGGAAAATGTGTTTTTTTAGCCAAAATTTGAGTTTTGCAAAGGATTCTGGGTAACAGAACCTGGTCAGAGCCCCCACAAGAAACCCCATCTTGGATTTCCCTAGGTCTCTAGCTTTAAAAAATTCACAGGTTTGGTAGGTTTCCCTAGGTGCCGGCTGAGCTAGAGGCCAAAATCTACAGGTAGGCACTTTGCAAAAAACAGCTCTGTTTTCTTTCAAAAAATGGGATGTGTCCACATTGCGTTTTAGGGCGTTTCCTGTGGCGGACGCTAGGCCTACCCACACAAGTGAGGTATCATTTTTATCGGGAGACTTGGGGGAACGCTGGGTGGAAGGAAATTTGTGGCTCCTCTCAGATTCCAGAACTTTCTGTCACCGAAATGTGAGGAAAATGTGTTTTTTTAGCCAAAATTTGAGGTTTGCAAAGGATTCTGGGTAGAAGGAACCTGGTCAGAGCCCCACAAGTCACCCCATCTTGGATTCCCCTAGGTCTCTAGTTTTAAAAAATGCACAGGTTTGGTAGGTTTCCCTAGGTGCCGGCTGAGCTAGAGGCCTAAATCTACAGGTAGGCACTTTGCAAAAAACAGCTCTGTTTTCTTTAAAAAAATGGGATGTGTCCACATTGTGTTTTGGGGCGTTTCCTGTCGCGGGCGCTAGGCCTACCCACACAAGTGAGGTATCATTTTTATCTGGAGACATGGGGGAACGCTGGGTGGAAGGAAATTTGTGGCTCCTCTCAGATTCCAGAACTTTCTGTCACCAAAATGTGAGGAAAATGTGCTTTTTTAGCCACAATTTAAGGTTTGCAAAGGATTCTGGGTAACAGAACCGGGTCAGAGCCCCACAAGTCACACCATCTTGGATTCCCCTAGGTTTCTAGTTTTAAAAAATGCACAGGTTTGGTAGGTTTCCCTAGGTGCCGGCTGAGCTAGAGGCCAAAATCTACAGGTAGGCACTTTGCAAAAATCAGCTCTGTTTTTTTAAAAAAAATGGGATGTGTCCACGTTGCGTTTTAGGGCGTTTCCTGTGGCGGGCGCTAGGCCTTCCCACACAAGTGAGGTATCATTTTTATCGGGAGACTTGGGGGAACGCTGGGTGGAAGGAAATTTGTGGCTCCTCTCAGATTCCAGAACTTTCTGTCACTGAAATGTGAGGAAAATGTCTTTTTTTATCCAAAATTTGAGGTTTGCAAAGGATTCTGGGTAGAAGGAACCTGGTCCGAGCCCCACAAGTCACCCCATCTTGGATTCCCCTAGGTCTCTAGTTTTCAAAAATGCACAGGTTTGGTAGGTTTCCCTAGGTGCCGGCTGAGCTAGAGGCCTAAATCTACAGGTAGGCACTTTGCAAAAAACAGCTCTGTTTTCTTTCAAAAAATGGGATGTGTCCACATTGTGTTTTGGGGCGTCTCCTTTCGCGGGCGCTAGACCTACCCACACAAGTGAGGTATCATTTTTATCGGGAGACATAGGGGAACGCTGGGTGGAAGGAAATTTGTGGCTCCTCTCAGATTCCAGAACTTTCTGTCACCGAAATGTGAGGAAAATGTGTTTTTTTAGCCAAAATTTGAGGTTTGCAAACGATTCTGGGTAGAAGGAACCTGGTCCGAGCCCCACAAGTCACCCCATCTTGGATTCCCCTAGGTCTCTAGTTTTCAAAAATGCACAGGTTTGGTAGGTTTCCCTAGGTGCCGGCTGAGCTAGAGGCCTAAATCTACAGGTAGGCACTTTGCAAAAAACAGCTCTGTTTTCTTTAAAAAAATGGGATGTGTCCACATTGTGTTTTGGGGCGTCTCCTGTCGCGGGCGCTAGACCTACCCACACAAGTGAGGTATCATTTTTATCGGGAGACATGGGGGAACGCTGGGTGGAAGGAAATTTGTGGCTCCTCTCAGATTCCAGAACTTTCTGTCACCGAAATGTGAGGAAAATGTGCTTTTTTAGCCAAAATTTGAGGTTTGCAAAGGATTCTGGGTAATAGAACCGGGTCAGAGCCCCACAAGTCACACCATCTTGGATTCCCCTAGGTGTCTAGTTTAAAAAAATGCACAGGTTTGGTAGGTTTCCCTAGGTGCCGGCAGAGCTAGAGGCCAAAATCTACAGGTAGGCACTTTGCAAAAAACAGCTCTGTTTTCTTTAAAAAAATGGGATGTGTCCACGTTGCGTTTTGGGGCATTTCCTGTCGCGGGCGCTAGGCCTACCCACACAAGTGAGGTATCATTTTTATCGGGAGACTTGGGGGAACGCTGGGTGGAAGGAAATTTGTGGCTCCTCTCAGATTCCAGAACATTCTGTCACCGAAATGTGAGGAAAATGTGTTTTTTTAGCCAAAATTTGAGGTTTGCAAAGGATTCTGGGTAGAAGGAACCTGGTCAGAGCCCCACAAGTCACCCCATCTTGGATTCCCCTAGGTCTCTAGTTTTCAAAAATGCACAGGTTTGGTAGGTTTCCCTAGGTGCCGGCTGAGCTAGAGGCCTAAATCTACAGGTAGGCACTTTGCAAAAAACAGCTCTGTTTTCTTTCAAAAAATGGGATGTGTCCACATTGTGTTTTGGGGCATCTCCTGTCCCGGGCGCTAGGCCTACCCACACAAGTGAGGTATCATTTTTATCGGGAGACATGGGGGAACGCTGGGTGGAAGGAAATTTGTGGCTCAACTCAGATTCCAGAACTTTCTGTCACCGAAATGTGAGGAAAATGTGCTTTTTTAGCCAAAATTTGAGGTTTGCAAAGGATTCTGGGTAACAGAACCGGGTCAGAGCCCCACAAGTCACACCATCTTGGATTCCCCTAGGTTTCTAGTTTAAAAAAATGCACAGGTTTGGTAGGTTTCCCTAGGTGCCGGCTGAGCTAGAGGCCAAAATCTACAGGTAGGCACTTTGCAAAAAACAGCTCTGTTTTCTTTCAAAAAATGGGATGTGTCCAAGTTGCGTTTTGGGGCGTTTCCTGTCGCGGGCGCTAGGCCTACCCACACAAGTGAGGTATCATTTTTATCGGGAGACTTGGGGGAACGCTGGGTGGAAGGAAATTTGTGGCTCCTCTCAGATTCCAGAACATTCTGTCACCGAAATGTGAGGAAAATGTGTTTTTTTAGCCAAAATATGAGGTTTGCAAAGGATTCTGGGTAGAAGGAACCTGGTCCGAGCCCCGCAAGTCACCCCATCTTGGATTCCCCTAGGTCTCTAGTTTTCAAAAATGCACAGGTTTGGTAGGTTTCCCTAGGTGCCGGCTGAGCCAGAGGCCTAAATCTACAGGTAGGCACTTTGCAAAAAACAGCTCTGTTTTCTTTCAAAAAATGGGATGTGTCCACATTGTGTTTTGGGACGTCTCCTGTCGCGGGCGCTAGACCTACCCACACAAGTGAGGTATCATTTTTATCGGGAGACATAGGGGAACGCTGGGTGGAAGGAAATTTGTGGCTCCTCTCAGATTCCAGAACTTTCTGTCACCGAAATGTGAGGAAAATGTGTTTTTTTAGCCAAAATTTGAGGTTTGCAAACGATTCTGGGTAGAAGGAACCTGGTCCGAGCCCCACAAGTCACCCCATCTTGGATTCCCCTAGGTCTCTAGTTTTCAAAAATGCACAGGTTTGGTAGGTTTCCCTAGGTGCCGGCTGAGCTAGAGGCCTAAATCTACAGGTAGGCACTTTGCAAAAAACAGCTCTGTTTTCTTTAAAAAAATGGGATGTGTCCACATTGTGTTTTGGGGCGTCTCCTGTTGCGGGCGCTAGGCCTACCCACACAAGTGAGGTATCATTTTTATCTGGAGACATGGGGGAACGCTGGGTGGAAGGAAATTTGTGGCTCCTCTCAGATTCCAGAACTTTCTGTCACCGAAATGTGAGGAAAATGTGCTTTTTTAGCCACAATTTGAGGTTTGCAAAGGATTCTGGGTAACAGAACCGGGTCAGAGCCCCACAAGTCACACCATCTTGGATTCCCCTAGGTTACTAGTTTTCAAAAATGCACAGCTTTGGTAGGTTTCCCTAGGTGCAGTCTGAGCTAGAGGCCAAAATCTACAGGTAGGCACTTTGCAAAAATCAGCTCTGTTTTTTTTTTTTAAATGGGATGTGTCCACGTTGCGTTTTAGGGCGTTTCCTGTGGCGGGCGCTAGGCCTACCCACACAAGTGAGGTATCATTTTTATCGGGAGACTTGGGGGAACGCTGGGTGGAAGGAAATTTGTGGCTCCTCTCAGATTCCAGAACTTTCTGTCACCGAAATGTGAGGAAAATGTGTTTTTTTAGCCAAAATTTGAGGTTTGCAAAGGATTCTGGGTAACAGAACCTGGTCAGAGCCCCCACAAGAAACCCCATCTTGGATTTCCCTAGGTCTCTAGCTTTAAAAAATTCACAGGTTTGGTAGGTTTCCCTAGGTGCCGGCTGAGCTAGAGGCCAAAATCTACAGGTAGGCACTTTGCAAAAAACAGCTCTGTTTTCTTTCAAAAAATGGGATGTGTCCACATTGCGTTTTAGGGCGTTTCCTGTGGCGGACGCTAGGCCTACCCACACAAGTGAGGTATCATTTTTATCGGGAGACTTGGGGGAACGCTGGGTGGAAGGAAATTTGTGGCTCCTCTCAGATTCCAGAACTTTCTGTCACCGAAATGTGAGGAAAATGTGTTTTTTTAGCCAAAATTTGAGGTTTGCAAAGGATTCTGGGTAGAAGGAACCTGGTCAGAGCCCCACAAGTCACCCCATCTTGGATTCCCCTAGGTCTCTAGTTTTAAAAAATGCACAGGTTTGGTAGGTTTCCCTAGGTGCCGGCTGAGCTAGAGGCCTAAATCTACAGGTAGGCACTTTGCAAAAAACAGCTCTGTTTTCTTTAAAAAAATGGGATGTGTCCACATTGTGTTTTGGGGCGTTTCCTGTCGCGGGCGCTAGGCCTACCCACACAAGTGAGGTATCATTTTTATCTGGAGACATGGGGGAACGCTGGGTGGAAGGAAATTTGTGGCTCCTCTCAGATTCCAGAACTTTCTGTCACCAAAATGTGAGGAAAATGTGCTTTTTTAGCCACAATTTAAGGTTTGCAAAGGATTCTGGGTAACAGAACCGGGTCAGAGCCCCACAAGTCACACCATCTTGGATTCCCCTAGGTTTCTAGTTTTCAAAAATGCACAGGTTTGGTAGGTTTCCCTAGGTGCCGGCTGAGCTAGAGGCCAAAATCTACAGGTAGGCACTCTGCAAAAATCAGCTCTGTTTTTTTAAAAAAAATGGGATGTGTCCACGTTGCGTTTTAGGGCGTTTCCTGTGGCGGGCGCTAGGCCTTCCCACACAAGTGAGGTATCATTTTTATCGGGAGACTTGGGGGAACGCTGGGTGGAAGGAAATTTGTGGCTCCTCTCAGATTCCAGAACTTTCTGTCACTGAAATGTGAGGAAAATGTCTTTTTTTATCCAAAATTTGAGGTTTGCAAAGGATTCTGGGTAGAAGGAACCTGGTCCGAGCCCCACAAGTCACCCCATCTTGGATTCCCCTAGGTCTCTAGTTTTGAAAAATGCACAGGTTTGGTAGGTTTCCCTAGGTGCCGGCTGAGCTAGAGGCCTAAATCTACAGGTAGGCACTTTGCAAAAAACAGCTCTGTTTTCTTTCAAAAAATGGGATGTGTCCACATTGTGTTTTGGGGCGTCTCCTGTCGCGGGCGCTAGACCTACCCACACAAGTGAGGTATCATTTTTATCGGGAGACATAGGGGAACGCTGGGTGGAAGGAAATTTGTGGCTCCTCTCAGATTCCAGAACTTTCTGTCACCGAAATGTGAGGAAAATGTGTTTTTTTAGCCAAAATTTGAGGTTTGCAAACGATTCTGGGTAGAAGGAACCTGGTCCGAGCCCCACAAGTCACCCCATCTTGGATTCCCCTAGGTCTCTAGTTTTCAAAAATGCACAGGTTTGGTAGGTTTCCCTAGGTGCCGGCTGAGCTAGAGGCCTAAATCTACAGGTAGGCACTTTGCAAAAAACAGCTCTGTTTTCTTTAAAAAAATGGGATGTGTCCACATTGTGTTTTGGGGCGTCTCCTGTCGCGGGCGCTAGACCTACCCACACAAGTGAGGTATCATTTTTATCGGGAGACATGGGGGAACGCTGGGTGGAAGGAAATTTGTGGCTCCTCTCAGATTCCAGAACTTTCTGTCACCGAAATGTGAGGAAAATGTGCTTTTTTAGCCAAAATTTGAGGTTTGCAAAGGATTCTGGGTAATAGAACCGGGTCAGAGCCCCACAAGTCACACCATCTTGGATTCCCCTAGGTGTCTAGTTTAAAAAAATGCACAGGTTTGGTATGTTTCCCTAGGTGCCGGCAGAGCTAGAGGCCAAAATCTACAGGTAGGCACTTTGCAAAAAACAGCTCTGTTTTCTTTAAAAAAATGGGATGTGTCCACGTTGCGTTTTGGGGCATTTCCTGTGGCGGGCGCTAGGCCTACCCACACAAGTGAGGTATCATTTTTATCGGGAGACTTGGGGGAACGCTGGGTGGAAGGAAATTTGTGGCTCCTCTCAGATTCCAGAACATTCTGTCACCGAAATGTGAGGAAAATGTGTTTTGTTAGCCAAAATTTGAGGTTTGCAAAGGATTCTGGGTAGAAGGAACCTGGTCAGAGCCCCACAAGTCACCCCATCTTGGATTCCCCTAGGTCTCTAGTTTTCAAAAATGCACAGGTTTGGTAGGTTTCCCTAGGTGCCGGCTGAGCTAGAGGCCTAAATCTACAGGTAGGCACTTTGCAAAAAACAGCTCTGTTTTCTTTCAAAAAATGGGATGTGTCCACATTGTGTTTTGGGGCATCTCCTGTCCCGGGCGCTAGGCCTACCCACACAAGTGAGGTAGAATTTTTATCGGGAGACATGGGGGAACGCTGGGTGGAAGGAAATTTGTGGCTCAACTCAGATTCCAGAACTTTCTGTCACCGAAATGTGAGGAAAATGTGCTTTTTTAGCCAAAATTTGAGGTTTGCAAAGGATTCTGGGTAACAGAACCGGGTCAGAGCCCCACAAGTCACACCATCTTGGATTCCCCATGGTTTCTAGTTTAAAAAAATGCACAGGTTTGGTAGGTTTCCCTAGGTGCCGGCTGAGCTAGAGGCCAAAATCTACAGGTAGGCACTTTGCAAAAAACAGCTCTGTTTTCTTTCAAAAAATGGGATGTGTCCAAGTTGCGTTTTGGGGCATTTCCTGTCGCGGGCGCTAGGCCTACCCACACAAGTGAGGTATCATTTTTATCGGGAGACTTGGGGGAACGCTGGGTGGAAGGAAATTTGTGGCTCCTCTCAGATTCCAGAACATTCTGTCACCGAAATGTGAGGAAAATGTGTTTTTTTAGCCAAAATATGAGGTTTGCAAAGGATTCTGGGTAGAAGGAACCTGGTCCGAGCCCCGCAAGTCACCCCATCTTGGATTCCCCTAGGTCTCTAGTTTTCAAAAATGCACAGGTTTGGTAGGTTTCCCTAGGTGCCGGCTGAGCCAGAGGCCTAAATCTACAGGTAGGCACTTTGCAAAAAACAGCTCTGTTTTCTTTCAAAAAATGGGATGTGTCCACATTGTGTTTTGGGGCGTCTCCTGTCGCGGGCGCTAGACCTACCCACACAAGTGAGGTATCATTTTTATCGGGAGACATAGGGGAACGCTGGGTGGAAGGAAATTTGTGGCTCCTCTCAGATTCCAGAACTTTCTGTCACCGAAATGTGAGGAAAATGTGTTTTTTTAGCCAAAATTTGAGGTTTGCAAACGATTCTGGGTAGAAGGAACCTGGTCCGAGCCCCACAAGTCACCCCATCTTGGATTCCCCTAGGTCTCTAGTTTTCAAAAATGCACAGGTTTGGTAGGTTTCCCTAGGTGCCGGCTGAGCTAGAGGCCTAAATCTACAGGTAGGCACTTTGCAAAAAACAGCTCTGTTTTCTTTAAAAAAATGGGATGTGTCCACATTGTGTTTTGGGGCGTCTCCTGTCGCGGGCGCTAGACCTACCCACACAAGTGAGGTATCATTTTTATCGGGAGACATGGGGGAACGCTGGGTGGAAGGAAATTTGTGGCTCCTCTCAGATTCCAGAACTTTCTGTCACCGAAATGTGAGGAAAATGTGCTTTTTTAGCCACAATTTGAGGTTTGCAAAGGATTCTGGGTAACAGAACCGGGTCAGAGCCCCACAAGTCACACCATCTTGGATTCCCCTAGGTTACTAGTTTTCAAAAATGCACAGCTTTGGTAGGTTTCCCGAGGTGCAGTCTGAGCTAGAGGCCAAAATCTACAGGTAGGCACTTTGCAAAAATCAGCTCTGTTTTTTTTTTTTAAATGGGATGTGTCCACGTTGCGTTTTAGGGCGTTTCCTGTGGCGGGCGCTAGGCCTACCCACACAAGTGAGGTATCATTTTTATCGGGAGACTTGGGGGAACGCTGGGTGGAAGGAAATTTGTGGCTCCTCTCAGATTCCAGAACTTTCTGTCACCGAAATGTGAGGAAAATGTGTTTTTTTAGCCAAAATTTGAGGTTTGCAAAGGATTCTGGGTAACAGAACCGGGTCAGAGCCCCACAAGTCACACCATCTTGGATTCCCCTAGGTTTCTAGTTTAAAAAAATGCACAGGTTTGGTAGGTTTCCCTAGGTGCCGGCTGAGCTAGAGGCCAAAATCTACAGGTAGGCACTTTGCAAAAAACAGCTCTGTTTTCTTTAAAAAAATGGGATGTGTCCACATTGTGTTTTGGGGCGTTTCCTGTCGCGGGCGCTAGGCCTACCCACACAAGTGAGGTACCGTTTTTATCGGGAGACCTGGGGGAACCCTGGCTGGAAGGAAATTTGTGGCTCCTCTCAGATTCCAGAACTTTCTGTCACCGAAATGTGAGGAAAATGTGTTTTTTTAGACAAAATTTGAGGTTTGCAAAAGATTCTGGGTAACAGAACCTGGTCAGAGCCCCACAAGTCACACCATCTTGGATTCCCCTAGGTCTCTAGTTTAAAAAAATGCACAGGTTTGGTAAGTTTCCCTAGGTGCCGTCTGAGCTAGAGGCCAAAATCTACAGGTAGGCACTTTGCAAAAAACAGCTCTGTTTTCTGTGATGTGTCTACGTTGTGTTTTGGGGCATATCCTGTCGCGGGCGCTAGGTCCACCCACACAAGTGAGGTATCATTTTTATTGGGAGACTTGGGGGAACGCTGGGTGGAAGGAAATTTGTGGCTCCTCTCAGATTCCAGAACTTTCTGTCACCGAAATGTGAGGAAAATATGTTTTTTTAGCCAAATTTTGAGGTTTGCAAAGGATTCTGGGTAACAGAACCTGGTCAGAGCCCCACAAGTCACCCCATGTTGGATTCCCCTAGGTCTCTAGTTTAAAAAAATGCAGAGGTTTGGTAGGTTTCCCTAGGTGCCGGCTGAGCTAGAGGCCAAAATCTACAGGTAGGCACTTTGCAAAAAACAGCTCTGTTTTCTGTCAAAAAATGAGATGTGCCTACTTTTTGTTTTGGGACATTTCCTGTTGCGGGCGCTAGGACTACCCACACAAGTGAGGTATAATTTTTATCGGGAGACTTGGGGGAACGCTGGGTGGTAGGAAATTGGTGGCTTCTCTCAGATTCCAGAACTTTCTGTCACCGAAATGTGAGGGAAATGTGTTTTTTGAGCCAAATTTTGAGGTTTGCAAAGGATTCTGGGTAACAGAACCTGGTCAGAGCGCCACAAGTCACCCCATCTTGGATTTCCCTAGGTCTCTAGTTTTAAAAAATGCACAGGTTTGGTAGGTTTCCCTAGGTGCCGGCTGAGCTAGGGGCCAAGATCTACTGGTAGGCACTTTGCAAATAACAGCTCTGTTTTCTGTGATGTGTCCACGTTGTGTTTTGGGGCATATCCTGTCGCGAGCGCTATGCCTACCCACACAAGTGAGGTACCATTTTTATCCGGAGACTCTTGGGAACGCTGGGTGGCAGGAAATTTGTTGCTCCTCTCAGATTCTAGAACTTTCTGTCACCAAAATGTGAGGAAAATGTTTTTTTTTAGCCAAATTTAGAGGCTTGCAAAGGATTCTGGGAAACAGAACCTGGTCAGAGCCCCACAGGTCACCCCATCTTGGATTCCCCTAGGTCTCTAGTTCTCAAAAATGTACAGGTTTGGTAGGTTTCCCTAGGTGCCGGCTGAGCTATAGGCCAAAATCTACAGGTAGGCACTTTGCAAAAAACAGCTCTGTTTTCTGTCAAAAAATGGGATGTGCCCACTTTGTGTTTTGGGACATTTCCTGTTGCGGGCACTAGGACTACCCACACAAGTGAGGTATCATTTTTATCGGGAGACTTGGGGGAACGCTGGGTGGAAGGAAATTTGTGACTCCTCTCAGATTCCAGCACTTTCTCTCACCGAAATGTGAGGAAAATGTGATTTTTTAGCCAAATTTTGAGATTTGCAAAGGATTCTGGGTAACAGAACCTGGTCAGAGCCCCACAAGTCACCCCATATTGGATTCCCCTAGGTCTCTAGTTTAAAAAAAACACAGGTTTTGTAGGTTTCCCTAGGTGCCGGCTGAGCTAGAGGCCAAAATCTACTGGTAGGCACTTTGCAAAAAACAGCTCTGTTTTCTGTGATGTGTCCACGTTGTGTTTTGGGGCATACCCTGTCGCAGGCGCTAGGCCTACCCACACAAGTGAGGTACCGTTTTTATCGGGAGATCTGGGGGAACCCTGGCTGGAAGGAAATTTGTGGCTCCTCTCAGATTCCAGAACTTTCTGTCACCGAAATGTGAGGAAAATGTGTTTTTTTAGACAAAATTTGAGGTTTGCAAAAGATTCTGGGTAACAGAACCTGGTCAGAGCCCCACAAGTCACACCATCTTGGATTCCCCTAGGTCTCTAGTTTTAAAAAATGCACAGGTTTGGTAAGTTTCCCTAGGTGCCGTCTGAGCTAGAGGCCAAAATCTACAGGTAGGCACTTTGCAAAAAACAGCTCTGTTTTCTGTGATGTGTCCACGTTGTGTTTTGGGGCATATCCTGTCGTGGGCGCTAGGTCCACCCACACAAGTGAGGTATCATTTTTATTGGGAGACTTGGGGGAACGCTGGGTGGAAGGAAATTTGTGGCTCCTCTCAGATTCCAGAACTTTCTGTCACCGAAATGTGAGGAAAATATGTTTTTTTAGCCAAATTTTGAGGTTTGCAAAGGATTCTGGGTAACAGAACCTGGTCAGAGCCCCACAAGTCACCCCATGTTGGATTCCCCTAGGTCTCTAGTTTAAAAAAATGCAGAGGTTTGGTAGGTTTCCCTAGGTGCCGGCTGAGCTAGAGGCCAAAATCTACAGGTAGGCACTTTGCAAAAAACAGCTCTGTTTTCTGTCAAAAAATGAGATGTGCCTACTTTTTGTTTTGGGACATTTCCTGTTGCAGGCGCTAGGACTACCCACACAAGTGAGGTATAATTTTTATCGGGAGACTTGGGGGAACGCTGGGTGGTAGGAAATTGGTGGCTTCTCTCAGATTCCAGAACTTTCTGTCACCGAAATGTGAGGGAAATGTGTTTTTTGAGCCAAATTTTGAGGTTTGCAAAGGATTCTGGGTAACAGAACCTGGTCAGAGCGCCACAAGTCACCCCATCTTGGATTTTCCTAGGTCTCTAGTTTAAAAAAATGCACAGGTTTGGTAGGTTTCCCTAGGTGCCGGCTGAGCTAGGGGCCAAGATCTACTGGTAGGCACTTTGCAAATAACAGCTCTGTTTTCTGTGATGTGTCCACGTTGTGTTTTGGGGCATATCCTGTCACGGGCGCTAGGTCTACCCACACAAGTGAGGTATCATTTTTATCGGGAGAATTGGGGGAACGCTGGGTGGAAGGAAATTTGTGGCTCCTCTCAGATTCCAGAACTTTCTGTCACCGAAATGTGAGGAAAATGTGTTTTTTTAGCCAAATTTTGAGGTTTGCAAAGGATTCTGGGTAACAGAACCTGGTCCGAGCCCCACAAGTCACCCCATCTTGGATTCCCCTAGGTCCCTAGTTTTCAACAATGCACAGGTTTGGTAGGTTTCCCTAGGTGCCGGCTGAGCTACAGGCCAAAATCTACCGGTAGGCACTTTGCAAAAAACAGCTCTGTTTTCTTTTAAAAAATGGGATGTGTCCACGTTGGGTTTTGCGGCGTCTCCTGTCGCGGGCGCTAGGCCTACCCACACAAGTGAGGTATTATTTTTATCGGGAGACTTGGGGGAACATTGGGTGGAAGGAAATTCGTGGCTCCTCTCAGCTTCCAGAACTTTCTGTCACTGAAATGTGAGGAAAATGTATTTTTTTAGCCAAAATTTGAGGTTTGCAAAGGATTCTGGGTAACAGAATCTGGTCAGAGCCCCACAAGTCACCCCATATTGGATTCCCCTACGTCTCTAGTTCTCAAAAATGCACAGGTTTGGTAGGTTTCCCTAGGTGCCAGCTGAGCTAGAGGCCAAAATCTACAGGTAGGCACTTTGCAAAAAACAGCTCTGTTTTCTGTCAAAAAATAGGATGTGTCCACGTTGTGTTTTGGGGCATATCCTGTCGCGGGCGCTAGGTCTACCCACACAAGTGAGGTATCATTTTTATCGGGAGACTTGGGGGAACGCTGGGTGGAAGGAAATTTGTGGCTCCTCTCAGATTCCAGAACTTTCTGTCACCGAAATGTGAGGAAAATGTGTTTTTTTAGCCAAAATTTGAGGTTTGCAAAGGATTCTGGGTAACAGAACCTGGTCAGAGCCCCACAAGTCACCCCATATTGGATTTCCCTAGGTCTCTAGTTTTAAAAAATGCACAGGTTTGTAGGTTTCCCTAGATGTCGGCTGAGCTAGAGGCCAAAATCTACAGGTAGGCACTTTGCAAAAAACAGCTCTGTTTTCTTTAAAAAAATGGGATGTGTCCACGTTGTGTTTTGGGGCATCTCCTGTCGCGGGCGCTAGGCCTACCCACACAAGTGAGGTATCATTTTTATCGGGAGACTTGGGGGAACATTGGGTGGATGGAAATTCGTGGCTCCTCTCAGATTCCAGAACTTTCTGTCACCGAAATGTGAGGAAAATTTGTTTTTTTAGCTAAAATTTGAGGTTTGCAAAGGATTCTGGGTAACAGAACCTGGTCAGAGCCCCACAAGTCACCCCATATTGGGTTTCCCTAGGTCTCTAGTTTTGAAAAATGCACAGGTTTGTAGGTTTCCCTAGGTGCCGGCTGAGCTAGAGGCCAAAATCTACAGGTAGGCACTTTTCAAAAAACAGCTCTGTTTTCTTTAAAAAAATGGGATGTGTCCATGTTGCGTTTTGGGGCGTTTCCTGTGGCGGGCGCTAGGCCTACCCACACAAGTGAGGTATCATTTTTATCGGGAGACTTGGGGGAACACTGGGTGGAAGGAAATTTGTGGCTCCTCTCAGATTCCAGAACTTTCTGTCACCGAAATGTGAGGAAAATGTGTTTTTTTAGCCAAAATTTGAGGTTTGCAAAGGATTCTGGGTAACAGAACCTGGTCAGAGCCCCACAAGTCACCCCATATTGGATTCCCCTACGTCTCTAGTTTTTAAAAATGCACAGGTTTGGTAGGTTTCCCTAGGTGCCGGCTGAGCTACAGGCCAAAATCTACAGGTAGGCACTTTGCAAAAAACAGCTCTGTTTTCTGTGATGTGTCCACGTTGTGTTTTGGGGCATATCCTGTCGCGAGCGCTATGCCTACCCACACAAGTGAGGTACCATTTTTATCCGGAGACTCTTGGGAACGCTGGGTGGCAGGAAATTTGTTGCTCCTCTCAGATTCTAGAACTTTCTGTCACCAAAATGTGAGGAAAATGTTTTTTTTTAGCCAAATTTAGAGGCTTGCAAAGGATTCTGGGAAACAGAACCTGGTCAGAGCCCCACAGGTCACCCCATCTTGGATTCCCCTAGGTCTCTAGTTCTCAAAAATGTACAGGTTTGGTAGGTTTCCCTAGGTGCCGGCTGAGCTATAGGCCAAAATCTACAGGTAGGCACTTTGCAAAAAACAGCTCTGTTTTCTGTCAAAAAATGGGATGTGCCCACTTTGTGTTTTGGGACATTTCCTGTTGCGGGCACTAGGACTACCCACACAAGTGAGGTATCATTTTTATCGGGAGACTTGGGGGAACGCTGGGTGGAAGGAAATTTGTGGCTCCTCTCAGATTCCAGCACTTTCTCTCACCGAAATGTGAGGAAAATGTGATTTTTTAGCCAAATTTTGAGATTTGCAAAGGATTCTGGGTAACAGAACCTGGTCAGAGCCCCACAAGTCACCCCATATTGGATTCCCCTAGGTCTCTAGTTTAAAAAAATGCACAGGTTTTGTAGGTTTCCCTAGGTGCCGGCTGAGCTAGAGGCCAAAATCTACTGGTAGGCACTTTGCAAAAAACAGCTCTGTTTTCTGTGATGTGTCCACGTTGTGTTTTGGGGCATACCCTGTCGCAGGCGCTAGGCCTACCCACACAAGTGAGGTACCGTTTTTATCGGGAGATCTGGGGGAACCCTGGCTGGAAGGAAATTTGTGGCTCCTCTCAGATTCCAGAACTTTCTGTCACCGAAATGTGAGGAAAATGTGTTTTTTTAGACAAAATTTGAGGTTTGCAAAAGATTCTGGGTAACAGAACCTGGTCAGAGCCCCACAAGTCACACCATCTTGGATTCCCCTAGGTCTCTAGTTTTAAAAAATGCACAGGTTTGGTAAGTTTCCCTAGGTGCCGTCTGAGCTAGAGGCCAAAATCTACAGGTAGGCACTTTGCAAAAAACAGCTCTGTTTTCTGTGATGTGTCCACGTTGTGTTTTGGGGCATATCCTGTCGCGGGCGCTAGGTCCACCCACACAAGTGAGGTATCATTTTTATTGGGAGACTTGGGGGAACGCTGGGTGGAAGGAAATTTGTGGCTCCTCTCAGATTCCAGAACTTTCTGTCACCGAAATGTGAGGAAAATATGTTTTTTTAGCCAAATTTTGAGGTTTGCAAAGGATTCTGGGTAACAGAACCTGGTCAGAGCCCCACAAGTCACCCCATGTTGGATTCCCCTAGGTCTCTAGTTTAAAAAAATGCAGAGGTTTGGTAGGTTTCCCTAGGTGCCGGCTGAGCTAGAGGCCAAAATCTACAGGTAGGCACTTTGCAAAAAACAGCTCTGTTTTCTATCAAAAAATGAGATGTGCCTACTTTTTGTTTTGGGACATTTCCTGTTGCGGGCGCTAGGACTACCCACACAAGTGAGGTATAATTTTTATCGGGAGACTTGGGGGAACGCTGGGTGGTAGGAAATTGGTGGCTTCTCTCAGATTCCAGAACTTTCTGTCACCGAAATGTGAGGGAAATGTGTTTTTTGAGCCAAATTTTGAGGTTTGCAAAGGATTCTGGGTAACAGAACCTGGTCAGAGCGCCACAAGTCACCCCATCTTGGATTTCCCTAGGTCTCTAGTTTAAAAAAATGCACAGGTTTGGTAGGTTTCCCTAGGTGCCGGCTGAGCTAGGGGCCAAGATCTACTGGTAGGCACTTTGCAAATAACAGCTCTGTTTTCTGTGATGTGTCCACGTTGTGTTTTGGGGCATATCCTGTCACGGGCGCTAGGTCTACCCACACAAGTGAGGTATCATTTTTATCGGGAGAATTGGGGGAACGCTGGGTGGAAGGAAATTTGTGGCTCCTCTCAGATTCCAGAACTTTCTGTCACCGAAATGTGAGGAAAATGTGTTTTTTTAGCCAAATTTTGAGGTTTGCAAAGGATTCTGGGTAACAGAACCTGGTCCGAGCCCCACAAGTCACCCCATCTTGGATTCCCCTAGGTCCCTAGTTTTCAACAATGCACAGGTTTGGTAGGTTTCCCTAGGTGCCGGCTGAGCTACAGGCCAAAATCTACCAGTAGGCACTTTGCAAAAAACAGCTCTGTTTTCTTTTAAAAAATGGGATGTGTCCACGTTGGGTTTTGCGGCGTCTCCTGTCGCGGGCGCTAGGCCTACCCACACAAGTGAGGTATTATTTTTATCGGGAGACTTGGGGGAACATTGGGTGGAAGGAAATTCGTGGCTCCTCTCAGATTCCAGAACTTTCTGTCACTGAAATGTGAGGAAAATGTATTTTTTTAGCCAAAATTTGAGGTTTGCAAAGGATTCTGGGTAACAGAATCTGGTCAGAGCCCCACAAGTCACCCCATATTGAATTCCCCTAGGTCTCTAGTTTTCAAAAATGCACAGGTTTGGTAGGTTTCCCTAGGTGCCGGCTGAGCTAGAGGCCAAAATCTACAGGTAGGCACTTTGCAAAAAACAGCTCTGTTTTCTGTCAAAAAATGAGATGTGCCTACTTTTTGTTTTGGGACATTTCCTGTTGCGGGCGCTAGGACTACCCACACAAGTGAGGTAAAATTTTTATCGGGAGACTTGGGGGAACGCTGGGTGGTAGGAAATTGGTGGCTTCTCTCAGATTCCAGAACTTTCTGTCACCGAAATGTGAGGGAAATGTGTTTTTTGAGCCAAATTTTGAGGTTTGCAAAGGATTCTGGGTAACAGAACCTGGTCAGAGCGCCACAAGTCACCCCATCTTGGATTTCCCTAGGTCTCTAGTTTTAAAAAATGCACAGGTTTGGTAGGTTTCCCTAGGTGCCGGCAGAGCTAGGGCCCAAGATCTACTGGTAGGCACTTTGCAAAAAACAGCTCTGTTTTCTGTGATGTGTCCACGTTGTGTTTTGGGGCGTTTCCTGTGGCGGGCGCTAGGCCTACCCACACAAGTGAGGTATATTTTTTATCGGGAGACTTGGGGGAACACTGGGTGGAAGGAAATTTGTGGCTCCTCTCATATTCCAGAACTTTCTGTCACCGAAATGTGAGGAAAATGTGTTTTTTTAGCCAAAATTTGAGGTTTGCAAAGGATTCTGGGTAACAGAACCTGGTCAGAGCCCCACAAGTCACCCCATATTGGATTCCCCTAGGTCTCTAGTTTTAAAAAATGCACAGGTTTGGTAGGTTTCATTAGGTGCCGGCTGAGCTAGAGGCCAAAATCTACAGGTAGGCACTTTGCAAAAAACAGCTCTGTTTTCTGTGATGTGTCCACGTTGTGTTTTGGGGCATATCCTGTCACGGGCGCTAGATCTACCCACACAAGTGAGGTATCATTTTTATCGGGAGACTTGGGGCAACGCTGTGTGGTAGGAAATTTGTGGCTCCTCTCAGATTCCAGAACTTTCTATCACCAAAATGTGAGGAAAATGTGTTTTTTTAGTCAAAATTTGAGGTTTGCAAAGGATTCTGGGTAACAGAACCTGGTCAGAGCCCCACAAGTCACCCCATATTGGATTCCCCTACGTCTCTAGTTCTCAAAAATGCACAGGTTTGGTAGGTTTGCCTGGGTGCCAGCTGAGCTAGAGGCCAAAATCTACAGGTAGGCACTTTGCAAAAAACAGCTCTGTTTTCTGTCAAAAAATAGGATGTGTCCACGTTGTGTTTTGGGGCATATCCTGTCGCGGGCGCTAGGTCTACCCACAGAAGTGAGGTATCATTTTTATCGGGAGACTTGGGGGAACGCTGGGTGGAAGGAGATTTGTGGCTCCTCTCAGATTCCAGAACTTTCTGTCACCGAAATGTGAGGAAAATTTGTTTTTTTAGCCAAAATTTGAGGTTTGCAAAGGATTCTGGGTAACAGAACCTGGTCAGAGCCCCACAAGTCACCCCATATTGGATTTCCCTAGGTCTCTAGTTTTAAAAAATGCACAGGTTTGTAGGTTTCCCTAGATGTCGGCTGAGCTAGAGGCCAAAATCTGCAGGTAGGCACTTTGCAAAAAACAGCTCTGTTTTCTTTAAAAAAATGGGATGTGTCCACGTTGCGTTTTGGGGCGTTTCCTGTGGCGGGCGCTAGGCCTACCCACACAAGTGAGGTATCATTTTTATCGGGAGACTTGGGGGAACCCTGGGTGGAAGGAAATTTGTGGCTCCTCTCAGATTCCAGAACTTTCTGTCACCGAAATGTGAGGAAAATGTGTTTTTTTAGCCAAAATTTGAGGTTTGCAAAGGATTCTGGGTAACAGAACCTGGTCAGAGCCCCACAAGTCACCCCATATTGGATTCCCCTACGTCTCTAGTTTTTAAAAATGCACAGGTTTGGTAGGTTTCCCTAGGTGCCGGCTGAGCTAGAGGCCAAAATGTACAGGTAGGCACTTTGCAAAAAACAGCTCTGTTTTCTGTGATGTGTCCACGTTGTGTTTTGGGGCATATCCTGTCGCGGGCGCTAGGCCTACCCACACAAGTGAGGTACCGTTTTTATCGGGAGACCTGGGGGAACCCTGGCTGGAAGGAAATTTGTGGCTCCTCTCAGATTCCAGAACTTTCTGTCACCAAAATGTGAGGAAAATATGTATTTTTAGCCAAATTTTGAGGTTTGCAAAGGATTCTGGGTAACAGAACCTGGTCAGAGTCCCACAAGTCACCCCATGTTGGATTCCCCTAGGTCTCTAGTTTTAAAAAATGCACAGGTTTGGTAGATTTCCCTAGGTGCCGGCTGAGCTAGAGGCCAAAATCTACAGGTAGGCACTTTGCAAAAAACAGCTCTGTTTTCTGTGATGTGTCCACGTTGTGTTTTGGGGCATATCCTGTCGCGAGCGCTATGCCTACCCACACAAGTGAGGTACCATTTTTATCCGGAGACTCTTGGGAACGCTGGGTGGCAGGAAATTTGTTGCTCCTCTCAGATTCTAGAACTTTCTGTCACCAAAATGTGAGGAAAATGTTTTTTTTTAACCAAATTTAGAGGCTTGCAAAGGATTCTGGGAAACAGAACCTGGTCAGAGCCCCACAGGTCACCCCATCTTGGATTCCCCTAGGTCTCTAGTTCTCAAAAATGTACAGGTTTGGTAGGTTTCCCTAGGTGCCGGCTGAGCTATAGGCCAAAATCTACAGGTAGGCACTTTGCAAAAAACAGGTCTGTTTTCTGTCAAAAAATGGGATGTGCCCACTTTGTGTTTTGGGACATTTCCTGTTGCGGGCACTAGGACTACCCACACAAGTGAGGTATCATTTTTATCGGGAGACTTGGGGGAACGCTGGGTGGAACGAAATTTGTGGCTCCTCTCAGATTCCAGCACTTTCTCTCACCGAAATGTGAGGAAAATGTGATTTTTTAGCCAAATTTTGAGATTTGCAAAGGATTCTGGGTAACAGAACCTGGTCAGAGCCCCACAAGTCACCCCATATTGGATTCCCCTAGGTCTCTAGTTTAAAAAAATGCACAGGTTTGGTAGGTTTCCCTAGGTGCCGGCTGAGCTAGAGGCCAAAATCTACTGGTAGGCACTTTGCAAAAAACAGCTCTGTTTTCTGTGATGTGTCCACGTTGTGTTTTGGGGCATACCCTGTCGCAGGCGCTAGGCCTACCCACACAAGTGAGGTACCGTTTTTATCGGGAGACCTGGGGGAACCCTGGCTGGAAGGAAATTTGTGGCTCCTCTCAGATTCCAGAACTTTCTGTCACCGAAATGTGAGGAAAATGTGTTTTTTTAGACAAAATTTGAGGTTTGCAAAAGATTCTGGGTAACAGAACCTGGTCAGAGCCCCACAAGTCACACCATCTTGGATTCCCCTAGGTCTCTAGTTTTAAAAAATGCACAGGTTTGGTAAGTTTCCCTAGGTGCCGTCTGAGCTAGAGGCCAAAATCTACAGGTAGGCACTTTGCAAAAAACAGCTCTGTTTTCTGTGATGTGTCCACGTTGTGTTTTGGGGCATATCCTGTCGCGGGCGCTAGGTCCACCCACACAAATGAGGTATCATTTTTATTGGGAGACTTGGGGGAACGCTGGGTGGAAGGAAATTTGTGGCTCCTCTCAGATTCCAGAACTTTCTGTCACCGAAATGTGAGGAAAATATGTTTTTTTAGCCAAATTTTGAGGTTTGCAAAGGATTCTGGGTAACAGAACCTGGTCAGAGCCCCACAAGTCACCCCATGTTGGATTCCCCTAGGTCTCTAGTTTAAAAAAATGCAGAGGTTTGGTAGGTTTCCCTAGGTGCCGGCTGAGCTAGAGGCCAAAATCTACAGGTAGGCACTTTGCAAAAAACAGCTCTGTTTTCTGTCAAAAAATGAGATGTGCCTACTTTTTGTTTTGGGACATTTCCTGTTGCGGGCGCTAGGACTACCCACACAAGTGAGGTATAATTTTTATCGGGAGACTTGGGGGAACGCTGGGTGGTAGGAAATTGGTGGCTTCTCTCAGATTCCAGAACTTTCTGTCACCGAAATGTGAGGGAAATGTGTTTTTTGAGCCAAATTTTGAGGTTTGCAAAGGATTCTGGGTAGCAGAACCTGGTCAGAGCCCCACAAGTCACCCCATGTTGGATTTCCCTAGGTCTCTAGTTTTAAAAAATGCACAGGTTTGGTAGGTTTCCCTAGGTGCCGGCTGAGCTAGGGGCCAAGATCTACTGGTAGGCACTTTGCAAATAACAGCTCTGTTTTCTGTGATGTGTCCACGTTGTGTTTTGGGGCATATCCTGTCACGGGCGCTAGGTCTACCCACACAAGTGAGGTATCATTTTTATCGGGAGAATTGGGGGAACGCTGGGTGGAAGGAAATTTGTGGCTCCTCTCAGATTCCAGAACTTTCTGTCACCGAAATGTGAGGAAAATGTGTTTTTTTAGCCAAATTTTGAGGTTTGCAAAGGATTCTGGGTAACAGAACCTGGTCCGAGCCCCACAAGTCACCCCATCTTGGATTCCCCTAGGTCCCTAGTTTTCAACAATGCACAGGTTTGGTAGGTTTCCCTAGGTGCCGGCTGAGCTACAGGCCAAAATCTACCGGTAGGCACTTTGCAAAAAACAGCTCTGTTTTCTTTTAAAAAATGGGATGTGTCCACGTTGGGTTTTGCGGCGTCTCCTGTCGCGGGCGCTAGGCCTACCCACACAAGTGAGGTATTATTTTTATCGGGAGACTTGGGGGAACGCTGGGTGGTAGGAAATTTGTGGCTCCTCTCAGATTCCAGAACTTTCTGTCACCGAAATGTGAGGGAAATGTGTTTTTTTAGCCAAATTATGAGGTTTGCAAAGGATTCTGGGTAACAGAACCTGGTCAGAGCGCCACAAGTCACCCCATCTTGGATTTCCCTAGGTCTCTAGTTCTCAAAAATGTACAGGTTTGGTAGGTTTCCCTAGGTGCCGGCTGAGCTAGAGGCCAAAATCTACAGGTAGGCACTTTGCAAAAAACAGCTCTGTTTTCTGTCAAAAAATGAGATGTGCCTACTTTTTGTTTTGGGACATTTCCTGTTGCGGGCGCTAGGACTACCCACACAAGTGAGGTATCATTTTTATCGGGAGACTTGGGGGAACGCTGGGTGGTAGGAAATTGGTGGCTTCTCTCAGATTCCAGAACTTTCTGTCACCGAAATGTGAGGGAAATGTGTTTTTTGAGCCAAATTTTGAGGTTTGCAAAGGATTCTGGGTAACAGAACCTGGTCAGAGCGCCACAAGTCACCCCATCTTGGATTTCCCTAGGTCTCTAGTTTTAAAAAATGCACAGGTTTGGTAGGTTTCCCTAGGTGCCGGCAGAGCTAGGGCCCAAGATCTACTGGTAGGCACTTTGCAAAAAACAGCTCTGTTTCCTGTGATGTGTCCACGTTGTGTTTTGGGGCGTTTCCTGTGGCGGGCGCTAGGCCTACCCACACAAGTGAGGTATCATTTTTATTGGGAGACTTGGGGGAACGCTGGGTGGAAGGAAATTTGTGGCTCCTCTCAGATTCCAGAACTTTCTGTCACCGAAATGTGAGGAAAATGTGTTTTTTTAGCCAAATTTTGAGGTTTGCAAAGGATTCTGGGTAACAGAACCTGGTCCGAGCCCCACAAGTCACCCCATCTTGGATTCCCCTAGGTCCCTAGTTTTCAACAATGCAGAGGTTTGGTAGGTTTCCCTAGGTGCCGGCTGAGCTAGAGGCCAAAATCTACAGGTAGGCACTTTGCAAAAAACAGCTCTGTTTTCTGTCAAAAAATGAGATGTGCCTACTTTTTGTTTTGGGACATTTCCTGTTGCGGGCGCTAGGACTACCCACACAAGTGAGGTATAATTTTTATCGGGAGACTTGGGGGAACGCTGGGTGGTAGGAAATTGGTGGCTTCTCTCAGATTCCAGAACTTTCTGTCACCGAAATGTGAGGGAAATGTGTTTTTTGAGCCAAATTTTGAGGTTTGCAAAGGATTCTGGGTAACAGAACCTGGTCAGAGCGCCACAAGTCACCCCATCTTGGATTTCCCTAGGTCTCTAGTTTTAAAAAATGCACAGGTTTGGTAGGTTTCCCTAGGTGCCGGCAGAGCTAGGGCCCAAGATCTACTGGTAGGCACTTTGCAAAAAACAGCTCTGTTTCCTGTGATGTGTCCACGTTGTGTTTTGGGGCGTTTCCTGTGGCGGGCGCTAGGCCTACCCACACAAGTGAGGTATCTTTTTTATCGGGAGACTTGGGGGAACACTGGGTGGAAGGAAATTTGTGGCTCCTCTCATATTCCAGAACTTTCTGTCACCGAAATGTGAGGAAAATGTGTTTTTTTAGCCAAAATTTGAGGTTTGCAAAGGATTCTGGGTAACAGAACCTGGTCAGAGCCCCACAAGTCACCCCATATTGGATTCCCCTAGGTCTCTAGTTTTAAAAAATGCACAGGTTTGGTAGGTTTCATTAGGTGCCGGCTGAGCTAGAGGCCAAAATCTACAGGTAGGCACTTTGCAAAAAACAGCTCTGTTTTCTGTGATGTGTCCACGTTGTGTTTTGGGGCATATCCTGTCACGGGCGCTAGATCTACCCACACAAGTGAGGTATCATTTTTATCGGGAGACTTGGGGGAACGCTGGGTGGTAGGAAATTTGTGGCTCCTCTCAGATTCCAGAACTTTCTGTCACCGAAATGTGAGGGAAATGTGTTTTTTTAGCCAAATTATGAGGTTTGCAAAGGATTCTGGGTAACAGAACCTGGTCAGAGCGCCACAAGTCACCCCATCTTGGATTTCCCTAGGTCTCTAGTTTTAAAAAATGCACAGGTTTGGTAGGTTTCCATAGGTGCCGGCTGAGCTAGGGGCCAAAATCTACAGGTAGGCACTTTGCAAAAAACAGCTCTGTTTTCTGTGATGTGTCCACGTTGTGTTTTGGGGCATATCCTGTCGCGGGCGCTAGGTCTACCCACACAAGTGAGGTACCATTTTTATCGGGAGACTTGGGGGAATGCTGGGTGGAAGGAAATTTGTGGCTCCTCTCAGATTCCAGAACTTTCTATCACCAAAATGTGAGGAAAATGTGTTTTTTTAGTCAAAATTTGAGGTTTGCAAAGGATTCTGGGTAACAGAACCTGGTCAGAGCCCCACAAGTCACCCCATATTGGATTCCCCTCTGCTCTAGTTCTCAAAAATGCACAGGTTTGGTAGGTTTCCCTAGGTGCCAGCTGAGCTAGAGGCCAAAATCTACAGGTAGGCACTTTGCAAAAAACAGCTCTGTTTTCTGTCAAAAAATAGGATGTGTCCACGTTGTGTTTTGGGGCATATCCTGTCGCGGGCGCTAGGTCTACCCACACAAGTGAGGTATCATTTTTATCCGGAGACTTGGGGGAACGCTGGGTGGAAGGAAATTTGTGGCTCCTCTCAGATTCCAGAACTTTCTGTCACCGAAATGTGAGGAAAATGTGTTTTTTTAGCCAAAATTTGAGGTTTGCAAAGGATTCTGGGTAACAGAACCTGGTCAGAGCCCCACAAGTCACCCCATATTGGATTTCCCTAGGTCTCTAGTTTTAAAAAATGCACAGGTTTGTAGGTTTCCCTAGATGTCGGCTGAGCTAGAGGCCAAAATCTACAGGTAGGCACTTTGCAAAAAACAGCTCTGTTTTCTTTCAAAAAATGGGATGTGTCCACGTTGTGTTTTGGGGCGTCTCCTGTTGCGGGCGCTAGGCCTACCCACACAAGTGAGGTATCATTTTTATCGGGAGACTTGGGGGAACATTGGGTGGAAGGAAATTCGTGGCTCCTCTCAGATTCCAGAACTTTCTGTCACCGAAATGTGAGGAAAATTTGTTTTTTTAGCTAAAATTTGAGGTTTGCAAAGGATTCTGGGTAACAGAACCTGGTCAGAGCCCCACAAGTCACCCCATATTGGGTTTCCCTAGGTCTCTAGTTTTGAAAAATGCACAGGTTTGTAGGTTTCCCTAGGTGCCGGCTGAGCTAGAGGCCAAAATCTACAGGTAGGCACTTTTCAAAAAACAGCTCTGTTTTCTTTAAAAAAATGGGATGTGTCCACGTTGCGTTTTGGGGCGTTTCCTGTGGCGGGCGCTAGGCCTACCCACACAAGTGAGGTATCATTTTTATCGGGAGACTTGGGGGAACCCTGGGTGGAAGGAAATTTGTGGCTCCTCTCAGATTCCAGAACTTTCTGTCACCGAAATGTGATGAAAATGTGTTTTTTTAGCCAAAATTTGAGGTTTGCAAAGGATTCTGGGTAACAGAACCTGGTCAGAGCCCCACAAGTCACCCCATATTGGATTCCCCTACGTCTCTAGTTTTTAAAAATGCACAGGTTTGGTAGGTTTCCCTAGGTGCCGGCTGAGCTAGAGGCCAAAATGTACAGGTAGGCACTTTGCAAAAAACAGCTCTGTTTTCTGTGATGTGTCCACGTTGTGTTTTGGGGCATATCCTGTCGCGGGCGCTAGGCCTACCCACACAAGTGAGGTACCGTTTTTATCGGGAGACCTGGGGGAACCCTGGCTGGAAGGAAATTTGTGGCTCCTCTCAGATTCCAGAACTTTCTGTCACCAAAATGTGAGGAAAATATGTATTTTTAGCCAAATTTTGAGGTTTGCAAAGGATTCTGGGTAACAGAACCTGGTCAGAGTCCCACAAGTCACCCCATGTTGGATTCCCCTAGGTCTCTAGTTTTAAAAAATGCACAGGTTTGGTAGGTTTCCCTAGGAGCCGGCTGAGCTACAGGCCAAAATCTACAGGTAGGCACTTTGCAAAAAACAGCTCTGTTTTCTGTCAAAAAATGAGATGTGCCCACTTTGTGTTTTGGGACATTTCCTGTCGCGGGCGCTAGGACTACCCACACAAGTGAGGTACCATTTTTTTCTGGAGGCTTGGGGGAACGCTGGGTGGAAGGAAATTTGTGGCTCCTCTCAGATTCCAGAACTTTCTGTCACCGAAATGTGAGGAAAAAAATGTTTTTTTATCCAAATTTTGAGGTTTGCAAAGGATTCTGGGTAACAGAACCTGGTCAGAGCCCCACAAGTCACCCCATCTTGGATTCCCCTAGGTCTCTAGTTTTCAAAAATGCACAGGTTTGGTAGGTTTCCCTAGGAGCCGGCTGAGCTACAGGCCAAAATCTACAGGTAGGCACTTTGCAAAAAACAGCTCTGTTTTCTGTGATGTGTCCACGTTGTGTTTTGGGGCATATCCTGTCGCGAGCGCTATGCCTACCCACACAATGAGGTACCATTTTTATCCGGAGACTCTTGGGAACGCTGGGTGGCAGGAAATTTGTTGCTCCTCTCAGATTCTAGAACTTTCTGTCACCAAAATGTGAGGAAAATGTTTTTTTTTAGCCAAATTTAGAGGCTTGCAAAGGATTCTGGGAAACAGAACCTGGTCAGAGCCTCACAGGTCACCCCATCTTGGATTCCCCTAGGTCTCTAGTTCTCAAAAATGTACAGGTTTGGTAGGTTTCCCTAGGTGCCGGCTGAGCTATAGGCCAAAATCTACAGGTAGGCACTTTGCAAAAAACAGCTCTGTTTTCTGTCAAAAAATGGGATGTGCCCACTTTGTGTTTTGGGACATTTCCTGTTGCGGGCACTAGGACTACCCACACAAGTGAGGTATCATTTTTATCGGGAGACTTGGGGGAACGCTGGGTGGAAGGAAATTTGTGGCTCCTCTCAGATTCCAGCACTTTCTCTCACCGAAATGTGAGGAAAATGTGATTTTTTAGCCAAATTTTGAGATTTGCAAAGGATTCTGGGTAACAGAACCTGGTCAGAGCCCCACAAGTCACCCCATATTGGATTCCCCTAGGTCTCTAGTTTAAAAAAATGCACAGGTTTGGTAGGTTTCCCTAGGTGCCGGCTGAGCTAGAGGCCAAAATCTACAGGTAGGCACTTTGCAAAAAACAGCTCTGTTTTCTGTCAAAAAATGAGATGTGCCTACTTTTTGTTTTGGGACATTTCCTGTTGCGGGCGCTAGGACTACCCACACAAGTGAGGTATAATTTTTATCGGGAGACTTGGGGGAACGCTGGGTGGTAGGAAATTGGTGGCTTCTCTCAGATTCCAGAACTTTCTGTCACCGAAATGTAAGGGAAATGTGTTTTTTGAGCCAAATTTTGAGGTTTGCAAAGGATTCTGGGTAACAGAACCTGGTCAGAGCCCCACAAGTCACCCCATATTGGATTCCCCTAGGTCTCTAGTTTAAAAAAATGCACAGGTTTGGTAGGTTTCATTATGTGCCGGCTGAGCTAGAGGCCAAAATCTACAGGTAGGCACTTTGCAAAAAACAGCTCTGTTTTCTGTGATGTGTCCACGTTGTGTTTTGGGGCATATCCTGTCGCGGGCGCTAGATCTACCCACACAAGTGAGGTATCATTTTTATCGGGAGACTTGGGGGAACGCTGGGTGGTAGGAAATTTGTGGCTCCTCTCAGATTCCAGAACTTTCTGTCACCGAAATGTGAGGGAAATGTGTTTTTTTAGCCAAATTATGAGTTTGCAAAGGATTCTGGGTATCAGAACCTGGTCAGAGCGCCACAAGTCACCCCATCTTGGATTTCCCTAGGTCTCTAGTTTTAAAAAATGCACAGGTTTGGTAGGTTTCCATAGGTGCCGGCTGAGCTAGGGGCCAAAATCTACAGGTAGGCACTTTGCAAAAAACAGCTCTGTTTTCTGTGATGTGTCCACGTTGTGTTTTGGGGCATATCCTGTCGCGGGCGCTAGGTCTACCCACACAAGTGAGGTATCATTTTTATTGGGAGACTTGGGGGAATGCTGGGTGGAAGGAAATTTGTGGCTCCTCTCAGATTCCAGAACTTTCTGTCACCGAAATGTGAGGAAAATTTGTTTTTTTAGCCAAATTTTGAGGTTTGCAAAGGATTCTGGGTAACAGAACCTGGTCCGAGCCCCACAAGTCACCCCATCTTGGATTCCCCTAGGTCCCTAGTTTTCAACAATGCACAGGTTTGGTAGGTTTCCCTAGGTGCCGGCTGAGCTACAGGCCAAAATCTACCGGTAGGCACTTTGCAAAAAACAGCTCTGTTTTCTTTCAAAAAATTGGATGTGTCCACGTTGTGTTTTGCGGCGTCTCCTGTCGCGGGCGCTAGGCCTACCCACACAAGTGAGGTATTATTTTTATCGGGAGACTTGGGGGAACATTGGGTGGAAGGAAATTCGTGGCTCCTCTCAGATTCCAGAACTTTCTGTCACCGAAATGTGAGGAAAATGTATTTTTTTAGACAAAAATTTGAGGTTTGCAAAGGATTCTGGGTAACAGAATCTGGTCAGAGCCCCACAAGTCACCCCATATTGGATTCCCCTAGGTCTCTAGTTTTCAAAAATGCACAGGTTTGGTAGGTTTCCCTAGGTGCCGGCTGAGCTAGAGGCCAAAATCTACAGGTAGGCACTTTGCAAAAAACAGCTCTGTTTTCTGTCAAAAAATGAGATGTGCCTACTTTTTGTTTTGGGACATTTCCTGTTGCGGTCGCTAGGACTACCCACACAAGTGAGGTATAATTTTTATCGGGAGACTTGGGGGAACGCTGGGTGGTAGGAAATTGGTGGCTTCTCTCAGATTCCAGAACTTTCTGTCACCGAAATGTGAGGGAAATGTGTTTTTTGAGCCAAATTTTGAGGTTTGCAAAGGATTCTGGGTAACAGAACCTGGTCCGAGCGCCACAAGTCACCCCATCTTGGATTTCCCTAGGTCTCTAGTTTTAAAAAATGCACAGGTTTGGTAGGTTTCCCTAGGTGCCGGCAGAGCTAGGGGCCAAGATCTACTGGTAGGCACTTTGCAAAAAACAGCTCTGTTTTCTGTGATGTGTCCACGTTGTGTTTTGGGGCGTTTCCTGTGGCGGGCGCTAGGCCTACCCACACAAGTGAGGTATCTTTTTTATCGGGAGACTTGGGGGAACACTGGGTGGAAGGAAATTTGTGGCTCCTCTCATATTCCAGAACTTTCTGTCACCGAAATGTGAGGAAAATGTGTTTTTTTAGCCACAATTTGAGGTTTGCAAAGGATTCTGGGTAACAGAACCTGGTCAGAGCCCCACAAGTCACCCCATATTGGATTCCCCTAGGTCTCTAGTTTTAAAAAATGCACAGGTTTGGTAGGTTTCATTAGGTGCCGGCTGAGCTAGAGGCCAAAATCTACAGGTAGGCACTTTGCAAAAAACAGCTCTGTTTTCTGTGATGTGTCCACGTTGTGTTTTGGGGCATATCCTGTCGCGGGCGCTAGATCTACCCACACAAGTGAGGTATCATTTTTATCGGGAGACTTGGGGGAACGCTGGGTGGTAGGAAATTTGTGGCTCCTCTCAGATTCCAGAACTTTCTGTCACCGAAATGTGAGGGAAATGTGTTTTTTTAGCCAAATTATGAGGTTTGCAAAGGATTCTGGGTAACAGAACCTGGTCAGAGCGCCACAAGTCCCCCCATCTTGGATTTCCCTAGGTCTCTAGTTTTAAAAAATGCACAGGTTTGGTAGGTTTCCATAGGTGCCGGCTGAGCTAGGGGCCAAAATCTACAGGTAGGCACTTTGCAAAAAACAGCTCTGTTTTCTGTGATGTGTCCACGTTGTGTTTTGGGGCATATCCTGTCGCGGGCGCTAGGTCTACCCACACAAGTGAGGTACCATTTTTATCGGGAGACTTGGGGGAATGCTGGGTGGAAGGAAATTTGTGGCTCCTCTCAGATTCCAGAACTTTCTGTCACCAAAATGTGAGGAAAATGTGTTTTTTTAGTCAAAATTTGAGGTTTGCAAAGGATTCTGGGTAACAGAACCTGGTCAGAGCCCCACAAGTCACCCCATATTGGATTCCCCTACGTCTCTAGTTCTCAAAAATGCACAGGTTTGGTAGGTTTCCCTAGGTGCCAGCTGAGCTAGAGGCCAAAATCTACAGGTAGGCACTTTGCAAAAAACAGCTCTGTTTTCTGTCAAAAAATGGGATGTGTCCACGTTGTGTTTTGGGGCATATCCTGTCGCGGGCGCTAGGTCTACCCACACAAGTGAGGTATCATTTTTATCGGGAGACTTGGGGGAACGCTGGGTGGAAGGAAATTTGTGGCTCCTCTCAGATTCCAGAACTTTCTGTCACCGAAATGTGAGGAAAATGTGTTTTTTTAGCCAAAATTTGAGGTTTGCAAAGGATTCTGGGTAACAGAACCTGGTCAGAGCCCCACAAGTCACCCCATATTGGATTTCCCTAGGTCTCTAGTTTTAAAAAATGCACAGGTTTGTAGGTTTCCCTAGGTGTCGGCTGAGCTAGAGGCCAAAATCTACAGGTAGGCACTTTGCAAAAAACAGCTCTGTTTTCTTTCAAAAAATGGGATGTGTCCACGTTGTGTTTTGGGGCGTCTCCTGTCGCGGGCGCTAGGCCTACCCACACAAGTGAGGTATCATTTTTATCGGGAGACTTGGGGGAACATTGGGTGGAAGGAAATTCGTGGCTCCTCTCAGATTCCAGAACTTTCTGTCACCGAAATGTGAGGAAAATTTGTTTTTTTAGCTAAACTTTGAGGTTTGCAAAGGATTCTGGGTAACAGAACCTGGTCAGAGCCCCACAAGTCACCCCATATTGGGTTTCCCTAGGTCTCTAGTTTTGAAAAATGCACAGGTTTGTAGGTTTCCCTAGGTGCCGGCTGAGCTAGAGGCCAAAATCTACCGGTAGGCACTTTGCAAAAAACAGCTCTGTTTTCTTTAAAAAAATGGGATGTGTCCACGTTGGGTTTTGCGGCGTCTCCTGTCGCGGGCGCTAGGCCTACCCACACAAGTGAGGTATTATTTTTATCGGGAGACTTGGGGGAACATTGGGTGGAAGGAAATTCGTGGCTCCTCTCAGATTCCAGAACTTTCTGTCACCGAAATGTGAGGAAAATGTATTTTTTTAGCCAAAATTTGAGGTTTGCAAAGGATTCTGGGTAACAGAATCTGGTCAGAGCCCCACAAGTCACCCCATATTGGATTCCCCTAGGTCTCTAGTTTTCAAAAATGCACAGGTTTGGTAGGTTTCCCTAGGTGCCGGCTGAGCTAGAGGCCAAAATCTACAGGTAGGCACTTTGCAAAAAACAGCTCTGTTTTCTGTCAAAAAATGAGATGTGCCTACTTTTTGTTTTGGGACATTTCCTGTTGCGGGCGCTAGGACTACCCACACAAGTGAGGTATAATTTTTATCGGGAGACTTGGGGGAACGCTGGGTGGTAGGAAATTGGTGGCTTCTCTCAGATTCCAGAACTTTCTGTCACCGAAATGTGAGGGAAATGTGTTTTTTGAGCCAAATTTTGAGGTTTGCAAAGGATTCTGGGTAACAGAACCTGGTCAGAGCGCCACAAGTCACCCCATCTTGGATTTCCCTAGGTCTCTAGTTTTAAAAAATGCACAGGTTTGGTAGGTTTCCCTAGGTGCCGGCAGAGCTAGGGCCCAAGATCTACTGGTAGGCACTTTGCAAAAAACAGCTCTGTTTTCTGTGATGTGTCCACGTTGTGTTTTGGGGCGTTTCCTGTGGCGGGCGCTAGGCCTACCCACACAAGTGAGGTATCTTTTTTATCGGGAGACTTGGGGAACACTGGGTGGAAGGAAATTTGTGGCTCCTCTCATATTCCAGAACTTTCTGTCACCGAAATGTGAGGAAAATGTGTTTTTTTAGCCAAAATTTGAGGTTTGCAAAGGATTCTGGGTAACAGAACCTGGTCAGAGCCCCACAAGTCACCCCATATTGGATTTCCCTAGGTCTCTAGTTTTAAAAAATGCACAGGTTTGTAGGTTTCCCTAGGTGTCGGCTGAGCTAGAGGCCAAAATCTACAGGTAGGCACTTTGCAAAAAACAGCTCTGTTTTCTGTGATGTGTCCACGTTGTGTTTTGGGGCGTTTCCTGTGGCGGGCGCTAGGCCTACCCACACAAGTGAGGTATATTTTTTATCGGGAGACTTGGGGGAACACTGGGTGGAAGGAAATTTGTGGCTCCTCTCATATTCCAGAACTTTCTGTCACCGAAATGTGAGGAAAATGTGTTTTTTTAGCCAAAATTTGAGGTTTGCAAAGGATTCTGGGTAACAGAACCTGGTCAGAGCCCCACAAGTCACCCCATATTGGATTCCCCTAGGTCTCTAGTTTTAAAAAATGCACAGGTTTGGTAGGTTTCATTAGGTGCCGGCTGAGCTAGAGGCCAAAATCTACAGGTAGGCACTTTGCAAAAAACAGCTCTGTTTTCTGTGATGTGTCCACGTTGTGTTTTGGGGCATATCCTGTCACGGGCGCTAGATCTACCCACACAAGTGAGGTATCATTTTTATCGGGAGACTTGGGGCAACGCTGTGTGGTAGGAAATTTGTGGCTCCTCTCAGATTCCAGAACTTTCTATCACCAAAATGTGAGGAAAATGTGTTTTTTTAGTCAAAATTTGAGGTTTGCAAAGGATTCTGGGTAACAGAACCTGGTCAGAGCCCCACAAGTCACCCCATATTGGATTCCCCTACGTCTCTAGTTCTCAAAAATGCACAGGTTTGGTAGGTTTGCCTGGGTGCCAGCTGAGCTAGAGGCCAAAATCTACAGGTAGGCACTTTGCAAAAAACAGCTCTGTTTTCTGTCAAAAAATAGGATGTGTCCACGTTGTGTTTTGGGGCATATCCTGTCGCGGGCGCTAGGTCTACCCACAGAAGTGAGGTATCATTTTTATCGGGAGACTTGGGGGAACGCTGGGTGGAAGGAGATTTGTGGCTCCTCTCAGATTCCAGAACTTTCTGTCACCGAAATGTGAGGAAAATGTGTTTTTTTAGCCAAAATTTGAGGTTTGCAAAGGATTCTGGGTAACAGAACCTGGTCAGAGCCCCACAAGTCACCCCATATTGGATTTCCCTAGGTCTCTAGTTTTAAAAAATGCACAGGTTTGTAGGTTTCCCTAGATGTCGGCTGAGCTAGAGGCCAAAATCTGCAGGTAGGCACTTTGCAAAAAACAGCTCTGTTTTCTTTAAAAAAATGGGATGTGTCCACGTTGCGTTTTGGGGCGTTTCCTGTGGCGGGCGCTAGGCCTACCCACACAAGTGAGGTATCATTTTTATCGGGAGACTTGGGGGAACCCTGGGTGGAAGGAAATTTGTGGCTCCTCTCAGATTCCAGAACTTTCTGTCACCGAAATGTGAGGAAAATGTGTTTTTTTAGCCAAAATTTGAGGTTTGCAAAGGATTCTGGGTAACAGAACCTGGTCAGAGCCCCACAAGTCACCCCATATTGGATTCCCCTACGTCTCTAGTTTTTAAAAATGCACAGGTTTGGTAGGTTTCCCTAGGTGCCGGCTGAGCTAGAGGCCAAAATGTACAGGTAGGCACTTTGCAAAAAACAGCTCTGTTTTCTGTCAAAAAATGAGATGTGCCTACTTTTTGTTTTGGGACATTTCCTGTTGCGGGCGCTAGGACTACCCACACAAGTGAGGTATAATTTTTATCGGGAGACTTGGGGGAACGCTGGGTGGTAGGAAATTGGTGGCTTCTCTCAGATTCCAGAACTTTCTGTCACCGAAATGTGAGGGAAATGTGTTTTTTGAGCCAAATTTTGAGGTTTGCAAAGGATTCTGGGTAACAGAACCTGGTCAGAGCGCCACAAGTCACCCCATCTTGGATTTCCCTAGGTCTCTAGTTTTAAAAAATGCACAGGTTTGGTAGGTTTCCCTAGGTGCCGGCAGAGCTAGGGCCCAAGATCTACTGGTAGGCACTTTGCAAAAAACAGCTCTGTTTTCTGTGATGTGTCCACGTTGTGTTTTGGGGCGTTTCCTGTGGCGGGCGCTAGGCCTACCCACACAAGTGAGGTATCTTTTTTATCGGGAGACTTGGGGAACACTGGGTGGAAGGAAATTTGTGGCTCCTCTCATATTCCAGAACTTTCTGTCACCGAAATGTGAGGAAAATGTGTTTTTTTTAGCCAAAATTTGAGGTTTGCAAAGGATTCTGGGTAACAGAACCTGGTCAGAGCCCCACAAGTCACCCCATATTGGATTTCCCTAGGTCTCTAGTTTTAAAAAATGCACAGGTTTGTAGGTTTCCCTAGGTGTCGGCTGAGCTAGAGGCCAAAATCTACAGGTAGGCACTTTGCAAAAAACAGCTCTGTTTTCTTTCAAAAAATGGGATGTGTCCACGTTGTGTTTTGGGGCGTCTCCTGTCGCGGGCGCTAGGCCTACCCACACAAGTGAGGTATCATTTTTATCGGGAGACTTGGGGGAATATTGGGTGGAAGGAAATTCGTGGCTCCTCACAGATTCCAGAACTTTCTGTCACCGAAATGTGAGGAAAATTTGTTTTTTTAGCTAAACTTTGAGGTTTGCAAAGGATTCTGGGTAACAGAACCTGGTCAGAGCCCCACAAGTCACCCCATATTGGGTTTCCCTAGGTCTCTAGTTTTGAAAAATGCACAGGTTTGTAGGTTTCCCTAGGTGCCGGCTGAGCTAGAGGCCAAAATCTACCGGTAGGCACTTTGCAAAAAACAGCTCTGTTTTCTTTAAAAAAATGGGATGTGTCCACGTTGGGTTTTGCGGCGTCTCCTGTCGCGGGCGCTAGGCCTACCCACACAAGTGAGGTATTATTTTTATCGGGAGACTTGGGGGAACATTGGGTGGAAGGAAATTCGTGACTCCTCTCAGATTCCAGAACTTTCTGTCACCGAAATGTGACGAAAATGTATTTTTTTAGCCAAAATTTGAGGTTTGCAAAGGATTCTGGGTAACAGAATCTGGTCAGAGCCCCACAAGTCACCCCATATTGGATTCCCCTAGGTCTCTAGTTTTAAAAAATGCACAGGTTTGGTAGGTTTCCCTAGGTGCCGGCTGAGCTAGAGGCCAAAATCTACAGGTAGGCACTTTGCAAAAAACAGCTCTGTTTTCTGTAAAAAAATGAGATGTGCCTACTTTTTGTTTTGGGACATTTCCTGTTGCGGGCGCTAGGACTACCCACACAAGTGAGGTATAATTTTTATCGGGAGACTTGGGGGAACGCTGGGTGGTAGGAAATTGGTGGCTTCTCTCAGATTCCAGAACTTTCTGTCACCGAAATGTGAGGGAAATGTGTTTTTTGAGCCAAATTTTGAGGTTTGCAAAGGATTCTGGGTAACAGAACCTGGTCAGAGCGCCACAAGTCACCCCATCTTGGATTTCCCTAGGTCTCTAGTTTTAAAAAATGCACAGGTTTGGTAGGTTTCCCTAGGTGCCGGCAGAGCTAGGGCCCAAGATCTACTGGTAGGCACTTTGCAAAAAACAGCTCTGTTTTCTGTGATGTGTCCACGTTGTGTTTTGGGGCGTTTCCTGTGGCGGGCGCTAGGCCTACCCACACAAGTGAGGTATCTTTTTTATCAGGAGACTTGGGGGAACACTGGGTGGAAGGAAATTTGTGGCTCCTGTCATATTCCAGAACTTTCTGTCACCGAAATGTGAGGAAAATGTGTTTTTTTATCCAAAATTTGAGGTTTGCAAAGGATTCTGGGTAACAGAACCTGGTCAGAGCCCCACAAGTCACCCCATATTGGATTCCCCTAGGTCTCTAGTTTTAAAAAATGCACAGGTTTGGTAGGTTTCATTAGGTGCCGGCTGAGCTAGAGGCCAAAATCTACAGGTAGGCACTTTGCAAAAAACAGCTCTGTTTTCTGTGATGTGTCCACGTTGTGTTTTGGGGCATATCCTGTCACGGGCGCTAGATCTACCCACACAAGTGAGGTATCATTTTTATCGGGAGACTTGGGGGAACGCTGGGTGGTAGGAAATTTGTGGCTCCTCTCAGATTCCAGAACTTTCTGTCACCGAAATGTGAGGGAAATGTGTTTTTTTAGCCAAATTATGAGGTTTGCAAAGGATTCTGGGTAACAGAACCTGGTCAGAGCACCACAAGTCACCCCATCTTGGATTTCACTAGGTCTCTAGTTTTAAAAAATGCACAGGTTTGGTAGGTTTCCATAGGTGCCGGCTGAGCTAGGGGCCAAAATCTACAGGTAGGCACTTTGCAAAAAACAGCTCTGTTTTCTGTGATGTGTCCACGTTGTGTTTTGGGGCATATCCTGTCGCGGGCGCTAGGTCTACCCACACAAGTGAGGTACCATTTTTATCGGGAGACTTGGGGGAATGCTGGGTGGAAGGAAATTTGTGGCTCCTCTCAGATTCCAGCACTTTCTATCACCAAAATGTGTGGAAAATGTGTTTTTTTAGTCAAAATTTGAGGTTTGCAAAGGATTCTGGGTAACAGAACCTGGTCAGAGCCCCACAAGTCACCCCATATTGGATTCCCCTACGTCTCTAGTTCTAAAAAATGCACAGGTTTGGTAGGTTTCCCTAGGTGCCAGCTGAGCTAGAGGCCAAAATCTACAGGTAGGCACTTTGCAAAAAACAGCTCTGTTTTCTGTCAAAAAATAGGATGTGTCCACGTTGTGTTTTGGGGCATATCCTGTCGCGGGCGCTAGGTCTACCCACACAAGTGAGGTATCATTTTTATCGGGAGACTTGGGGGAACGCTGGGTGGAAGGAAATTTGTGGCTCCTCTCAGATTCCAGAACTTTCTGTCACCGAAATGTGAGGAAAATGTGTTTTTTTAGCCAAAATTTGAGGTTTGCAAAGGATTCTGGGTAACAGAACCTGGTCAGAGCCAAACAAGTCACCCCTTATTGGATTTCCCTAGGTCTCTAGTTTTAAAAAATGCACAGGTTTGTAGGTTTCCCTAGATGTCGGCTGAGCTAGAGGCCAAAATCTACAGGTAGGCACTTTGCAAAAAACAGCTCTGTTTTCTTTCAAAAAATGGGATGTGTCCACGTTGTGTTTTGGGGCGTCTCTTGTCGCGGGCGCTAGGCCTACCCACACAAGTGAGGTATCATTTTTATCGGGAGACTTGGGGGAACATTGGGTGGAAGGAAATTCGTGGCTCCTCTCAGATTCCAGAACTTTCTGTCACCGAAATGTGAGGAAAATTTGTTTTTTTAGCTAAAATTTGAGGTTTGCAAAGGATTCTGGGTAACAGAACCTGGTCAGAGCCCCACAAGTCACCCCATATTGGGTTTCCCTAGGTCTCTAGTTTTGAAAAATGCACAGGTTTGTAGGTTTCCCTAGGTGCCGGCTGAGCTAGAGGCCAAAATCTACAGGTAGGCACTTTTCAAAAAACAGCTCTGTTTTCTTTAAAAAAATGGGATGTGTCCACGTTGCGTTTTGGGGCGTTTCCTGTGGCGGGCGCTAGGCCTACCCACACAAGTGAGGTATCATTTTTATCGGGAGACTTGGGGGAACCCTGGGTGGAAGGAAATTTGTGGCTCCTCTCAGATTCCAGAACTTTCTGTCACCGAAATGTGAGGAAAATGTGTTTTTTTAGCCAAAATTTGAGGTTTGCAAAGGATTCTGGGTAACAGAACCTGGTCAGAGCCCCACAAGTCACCCCATATTGGATTCCCCTACGTCTCTAGTTTTTAAAAATGCACAGGTTTGGTAGGTTTCCCTAGGTGCCAGCTGAGCTAGAGGCCAAAATGTACAGGTAGGCACTTTGCAAAAAACAGCTCTGTTTTCTGTGATGTGTCCACGTTGTGTTTTGGGGCATATCCTGTCGCGGGCGCTAGGCCTACCCACACAAGTGAGGTACCGTTTTTATCGGGAGACCTGGGGGAACCCTGGCTGGAAGGAAATTTGTGGCTCCTCTCAGATTCCAGAACTTTCTGTCACCAAAATGTGAGGAAAATATGTATTTTTAGCCAAATTTTGAGGTTTGCAAAGGATTCTGGGTAACAGAACCTGGTCAGAGTCCCACAAGTCACCCCAAGTTGGATTCCCCTAGGTCTCTAGTTTTAAAAAATGCACAGGTTTGGTAGATTTCCCTAGGTGCCGGCTGAGCTAGAGGCCAAAATCTACAGGTAGGCACTTTGCAAAAAACAGCTCTGTTTTCTGTCAAAAAATGAGATGTGCCCACTTTGTGTATTGGGACATTTCCTGTCGCGGGCGCTAGGACTACCCACACAAGTGAGGTACCATTTTTTTCTGGAGGCTTGGGGGAACGCTGGGTGGAAGGAAATTTGTGGCTCCTCTCAGATTCCAGAACTTTCTGTCACCGAAATGTGAGGAAAAAAATGTTTTTTTATCCAAATTTTGAGGTTTGCAAAGGATTCTGGGTAACAGAACCTGGTCAGAGCCCCACAAGTCACCCCATCTTGGATTCCCCTAGGTCTCTAGTTTTCAAAAATGCACAGGTTTGGTAGGTTTCCCTAGGAGCCGGCTGAGCTACAGGCCAAAATCTACAGGTAGGCACTTTGCAAAAAACAGCTCTGTTTTCTGTGATGTGTCCACGTTGTGTTTTGGGGCATATCCTGTCGCGAGCGCTATGCCTACCCACACAAGTGAGGTACCATTTTTATCCGGAGACTCTTGGGAACGCTGGGTGGCAGGAAATTTGTTGCTCCTCTCAGATTCTAGAACTTTCTGTCACCAAAATGTGAGGAAAATGTTTTTTTTTAGCCAAATTTAGAGGCTTGCAAAGGATTCTGGGAAACAGAACCTGGTCAGAGCCCCACAGGTCACCCCATCTTGGATTCCCCTAGGTCTCTAGTTCTCAAAAATGTACAGGTTTGGTAGGTTTCCCTAGGTGCCGGCTGAGCTGTAGGCCAAAATCTACAGGTAGGCACTTTGCAAAAAACAGCTCTGTTTTCTGTCAAAAAATGGGATGTGCCCACTTTGTGTTTTGGGACATTTCCTGTTGCGGGCACTAGGACTACCCACACAAGTGAGGTATCATTTTTATCGGGAGACTTGGGGGAACGCTGGGTGGAAGGAAATTTGTGGCTCCTCTCAGATTCCAGCACTTTCTCTCACCGAAATGTGAGGAAAATGTGATTTTTTAGCCAAATTTTGAGATTTGCAAAGGATTCTGGGTAACAGAACCTGGTCAGAGCCCCACAAGTCACCCCATATTGGATTCCCCTAGGTCTCTAGTTTAAAAAAATGCACAGGTTTGGTAGGTTTCCCTAGGTGCCGGCTGAGCTAGAGGCCAAAATCTACAGGTAGGCACTTTGCAAAAAACAGCTCTGTTTTCTGTCAAAAAATGAGATGTGCCTACTTTTTGTTTTGGGACATTTCCTGTTGCGGGCGCTAGGACTACCCACACAAGTGAGGTATAATTTTTATCGGGAGACTTGGGGGAACGCTGGGTGGTAGGAAATTGGTGGCTTCTCTCAGATTCCAGAACTTTCTGTCACCGAAATGTGAGAGAAATGTGTTTTTTGAGCCAAATTGTGAGGTTTGCAAAGGATTCTGGGTAACAGAACCTGGTCAGAGCCCCACAAGTCACCCCATATTGGATTCCCCTAGGTCTCTAGTTTAAAAAAATGCACAGGTTTGGTAGGTTTCATTAGGTGCCGGCTGAGCTAGAGGCCAAAATCTACAGGTAGGCACTTTGCAAAAAACAGCTCTGTTTTCTGTGATGTGTCCACGTTGTGTTTTGGGGCATATCCTGTCGCGGGCGCTAGATCTACCCACACAAGTGAGGTATCATTTTTATCGGGAGACTTGGGGGAACGCTGGGTGGTAGGAAATTTGTGGCTCCTCTCAGATTCCAGAACTTTCTGTCACCGAAATGTGAGGGAAATGTGTTTTTTTAGCCAAATTATGAGGTTTGCAAAGGATTCTGGGTAACAGAACCTGGTCAGAGCGCCACAAGTCACCCCATCTTGGATTTCCCTAGGTCTCTAGTTTTAAAAAATGCACAGGTTTGGTAGGTTTCCATAGGTGCCGGCTGAGCTAGGGGCCAAAATCTACAGGTAGGCACTTTGCAAAAAACAGCTCTGTTTTCTGTGATGTGTCCACGTTGTGTTTTGGGGCAAATCCTGTCGCGGGCGCTAGGTCTACCCACACAAGTGAGGTATCATTTTTATTGGGAGACTTGGGGGAATGCTGGGTGGAAGGAAATTTGTGGCTCCTCTCAGATTCCAGAACTTTCTGTCACCGAAATGTGAGGAAAATTTGTTTTTTTAGCCAAATTTTGAGGTTTGCAAAGGATTCTGGGTAACAGAACCTGGTCCGAGCCCCACAAGTCACCCCATCTTGGATTCCCCTAGGTCCCTAGTTTTCAACAATGCACAGGTTTGGTAGGTTTCCCTAGGTGCCGGCTGAGCTACAGGCCAAAATCTACCGGTAAGCACTTTGCAAAAAACAGCTCTGTTTTCTTTCAAAAAATGGGATGTGTCCACGTTGTGTTTTGCGGCGTCTCCTGTCGCGGGCGCTAGGCCTACCCACACAAGTGAGGTATTATTTTTATCGGGAGACTTGGGGGAACATTGGGTGGAAGGAAATTCGTGGCTCCTCTCAGATTCCAGAACTTTCTGTCACCGAAATGTGAGGAAAATGTATTTTTTTAGCCAAAATTTGAGGTTTGCAAAGGATTCTGGGTAACAGAATCTGGTCAGAGCCCCACAAGTCACCCCATATTGGATTCCCCTAGGTCTCTAGTTTTCAAAAATGCACAGGTTTGGTAGGTTTCCCTAGGTGCCGGCTGAGCTAGAGGCCAAAATCTACAGGTAGGCACTTTGCAAAAAACAGCTCTGTTTTCTGTCAAAAAATGAGATGTGCCTACTTTTTGTTTTGGGACATTTCCTGTTGCGGGCGCTAGGACTACCCACACAAGTGAGGTATAATTTATATCGGGAGACTTGGGGGAACGCTGGGTGGTAGGAAATTGGTGGCTTCTCTCAGATTCCAGAACTTTCTGTCACCGAAATGTGAGGGAAATGTGTTTTTTGAGCCAAATTTTGAGGTTTGCAAAGGATTCTGGGTAACAGAACCTGGTCCGAGCGCCACAAGTCACCCCATCTTGGATTTCCCTAGGTCTCTAGTTTTAAAAAATGCACAGGTTTGGTAGGTTTCCCTAGGTGCCGGCAGAGCTAGGGGCCAAGATCTACTGGTAGGCACTTTGCAAAAAACAGCTCTGTTTTCTGTGATGTGTCCACGTTGTGTTTTGGGGCGTTTCCTGTGGCGGGCTCTAGGCCTACCCACACAAGTGAGGTATCTTTTTTATCGGGAGACTTGGGGGAACGCTGGGTGGTAGGAAATTGGTGGCTTCTCTCAGATTCCAGAACTTTCTGTCACCGAAATGTGAGGGAAATGTGTTTTTTGAGCCAAATTTTGAGGTTTGCAAAGGATTCTGGGTAACAGAACCTGGTCAGAGCGCCACAAGTCACCCCATCTTGGATTTCCCTAGGTCTCTAGTTTTAAAAAATGCACAGGTTTGGTAGGTTTCCCTAGGTGCCGGCAGAGCTAGGGCCCAAGATCTACTGGTAGGCACTTTGCAAAAAACAGCTCTGTTTTCTGTGATGTGTCCACGTTGTGTTTTGGGGCGTTTCCTGTGGCGGGCGCTAGGCCTACCCACACAAGTGAGGTATCTTTTTTATCGGGAGACTTGGGGGAACACTGATTGGAAGGAAATTTGTGGCTCCTCTCATATTCCAGAACTTTCTGTCACCGAAATGTGAGGAAAATGTGTTTTTTTAGCCAAAATTTGAGGTTTGCAAAGGATTCTGGGTAACAGAACCTCGTCAGAGCCCCACAAGTCACCCCATATTGGATTCCCCTAGGTCTCTAGTTTTAAAAAATCCACAGGTTTGGTAGGTTTCATTAGGTGCCGGCTGAGCTAGAGGCCAAAATCTACAGGTAGGCACTTTGCAAAAAACAGCTCTGTTTTCTGTGATGTGTCCACGTTGTGTTTTGGGGCATATCCTGTCACGGGCGCTAGATCTACCCACACAAGTGAGGTATCATTTTTATCGGGAGACTTGGGGGAACGCTGGGTGGTAGGAAATTTGTGGCTCCTCTCAGATTCCAGAACTTTCTGTCACCGAAATGTGAGGGAAATGTGTTTTTTTAGCCAAATTATGAGGTTTGCAAAGGATTCTGGGTAACAGAACCTGGTCAGAGCGCTACAAGTCACCCCATCTTGGATTTCCCTAGGTCTCTAGTTTTAAAAAATGCACAGGTTTGGTAGGTTTCCCTAGGTGCCGGCAGAGCTAGGGGCCAAGATCTACTGGTAGGCACTTTGCAAAAAACAGCTCTGTTTTCTGTGATGTGTCCACGTTGTGTTTTGGGGCGTTTCCTGTGGCGGGCTCTAGGCCTACCCACACAAGTGAGGTATCTTTTTTATCGGGAGACTTGGGGGAACACTGGGTGGAAGGAAATTTGTGGCTCCTCTCATATTCCAGAACTTTCTGTCACCGAAATGTGAGGAAAATGTGTTTTTTTAGCCAAAATTTGAGGTTTGCAAAGGATTCTGGGTAACAGAACCTGGTCAGAGCCCCACAAGTCACCCCATATTGGATTCCCCTAGGTCTCTAGTTTTAAAAAATGCACAGGTTTGGTAGGTTTCATTAGGTGCCGGCTGAGCTAGAGGCCAAAATCTACAGGTAGGCACTTTGCAAAAAACAGCTCTGTTTTCTGTGATATGTCCACGTTGTGTTTTGGGGCATATCCTGTCGCGGGCGCTAGATCTACCCACACAAGTGAGGTATCATTTTTATCGGGAGACTTGGGGGAACGCTGGGTGGTAGGAAATTGGTGGCTTCTCTCAGATTCCAGAACTTTCTGTCACCGAAATGTGAGGGAAATGTGTTTTTTGAGCCAAATTTTGAGGTTTGCAAAGGATTCTGGGTAACAGAACCTGGTCAGAGCGCCACAAGTCACCCCATCTTGGATTTCCCTAGGTCTCTAGTTTTAAAAAATGCACAGGTTTGGTAGGTTTCCCTAGGTGCCGGCAGAGCTAGGGCCCAAGATCTACTGGTAGGCACTTTGCAAAAAACAGCTCTGTTTTCTGTGATGTGTCCACGTTGTGTTTTGGGGCGTTTCCTGTGGCGGGCGCTAGGCCTACCCACACAAGTGAGGTATCTTTTTTATCGGGAGACTTGGGGGAACACTGGGTGGAAGGAAATTTGTGGCTCCTCTCATATTCCAGAACTTTCTGTCACCGAAATGTGAGGAAAATGTGTTTTTTTAGCCAAAATTTGAGGTTTGCAAAGGATTCTGGGTAACAGAACCTCGTCAGAGCCCCACAAGTCACCCCATATTGGATTCCCCTAGGTCTCTAGTTTTAAAAAATGCACAGGTTTGGTAGGTTTCATTAGGTGCCGGCTGAGCTAGAGGCCAAAATCTACAGGTAGGCACTTTGCAAAAAACAGCTCTGTTTTCTGTGATGTGTCCACGTTGTGTTTTGGGGCATATCCTGTCACGGGCGCTAGATCTACCCACACAAGTGAGGTATCATTTTTATCGGGAGACTTGGGGGAACGCTGGGTGCTAGGAAATTTGTGGCTCCTCTCAGATTCCAGAACTTTCTGTCACCGAAATGTGAGGGAAATGTGTTTTTTTAGCCAAATTATGAGGTTTGCAAAGGATTCTGGGTAACAGAACCTGGTCAGAGCGCCACAAGTCACCCCATCTTGGATTTCCCTAGGTCTCTAGTTTTAAAAAATGCACAGGTTTGGTAGGTTTCCATAGGTGCCGGCTGAGCTAGGGGCCAAAATCTACAGGTAGGCACTTTGCAAAAAACAGCTCTGTTTTCTGTGATGTGTCCACGTTGTGTTTTGGGGCATATCCTGTCGCGGGCGCTAGGTCTACCCACACAAGTGAGGTACCATTTTTATCGGGAGACTTGGGGGAATGCTGGGTGGAAGGAAATTTGTGGCTCCTCTCAGATTCCAGCACTTTCTATCACCAAAATGTGAGGAAAATGTGTTTTTTTAGTCAAAATTTGAGGTTTGCAAAGGATTCTGGGTAACAGAACCTGGTCAGAGCCCCACAAGTCACCCCATATTGGATTCCCCTACGTCTCTAGTTCTCAAAAATGCACAGGTTTGGTAGGTTTCCATAGGTGCCAGCTGAGCTAGAGGCCAAAATCTACAGGTAGGCACTTTGCAAAAAACAGCTCTGTTTTCTGTCAAAAAATAGGATGTGTCCACGTTGTGTTTTGGGGCATATCCTGTCGCGGGCGCTAGGTCTACCCACACAAGTGAGGTATCATTTTTATCGGGAGACTTGGGGGAACGCTGGGTGGAAGGAAATTTGTGGCTCCTCTCAGATTCCAGAACTTTCTGTCACCGAAATGTGAGGAAAATGTGTTTTTTTAGCCAAAATTTGAGGTTTGCAAAGGATTCTGGGTAACAGAACCTGGTCAGAGCCAAACAAGTCACCCCTTATTGGATTTTCCTAGGTCTCTAGTTTTAAAAAATGCACAGGTTTGTAGGTTTCCCTAGATGTCGGCTGAGCTAGAGGCCAAAATCTACAGGTAGGCACTTTTCAAAAAACAGCTCTGTTTTCTTTCAAAAAATGGGATGTGTCCACGTTGTGTTTTGGGGCGTCTCCTGTCGCGGGCGCTAGGCCTACCCACACAAGTGAGGTATCATTTTTATCGGGAGACTTGGGGGAACATTGGGTGGAAGGAAATTCGTGGCTCCTCTCAGATTCCAGAACTTTCTGTCACCGAAATGTGAGGAAAATTTGTTTTTTTAGCTAAAATTTGAGGTTTGCAAAGGATTCTGGGTAACAGAACCTGGTCAGAGCCCCACAAGTCACCCCATATTGGGTTTCCCTAGGTCTCTAGTTTTGAAAAATGCACAGGTTTGTAGGTTTCCCTAGGTGCCGGCTGAGCTAGAGGCCAAAATCTACAGGTAGGCACTTTTCAAAAAACAGCTCTGTTTTCTTTAAAAAAATGGGATGTGTCCACTTTGCGTTTTGGGGCGTTTCCTGTGGCGGGCGCTAGGCCTACCCACACAAGTGAGGTATCATTTTTATCGGGAGACTTGGGGGAACCCTGGGTGGAAGGAAATTTGTGGCTCCTCTCAGATTCCAGAACTTTCTGTCACCGAAATGTGAGGAAAATGTGTTTTTTTAGCCAAAATTTGAGGTTTGCAAAGGATTCTGGGTAACAGAACCTGGTCAGAGCCCCACAAGTCACCCCATATTGGATTCCCCTACGTCTCTAGTTTTTAAAAATGCACAGGTTTGGTAGGTTTCCCTAGGTGCCGGCTGAGCTAGAGGCCAAAATGTACAGGTAGGCACTTTGCAAAAAACAGCTCTGTTTTCTGTGATGTGTCCACGTTGTGTTTTGGGGCATATCCTGTCGCGGGCGCTAGGCCTACCCACACAAGTGAGGTACCGTTTTTATCGGGAGACCTGGGGGAACCCTGGCTGGAAGGAAATTTGTGGCTCCTCTCAGATTCCAGAACTTTCTGTCACCAAAATGTAAGGAAAATATGTATTTTTAGCCAAATTTTGAGGTTTGCAAAGGATTCTGGGTAACAGAACCTGGTCAGAGTCCCACAAGTCACCCCATGTTGGATTCCCCTAGGTCTCTAGTTTTAAAAAATGCACAGGTTTGGTAGATTTCCCTAGGTGCCGGCTGAGCTAGAGGCCAAAATCTACAGGTAGGCACTTTGCAAAAAACAGCTCTGTTTTCTGTCAAAAAATGAGATGTGCCCACTTTGTGTTTTGGGACATTTCCTGTCGCGGGCGCTAGGACTACCCACACAAGTGAGGTACCATTTTTTTCTGGAGGCTTGGGGGAACGCTGGGTGGAAGGAAATTTGTGGCTCCTCTCAGATTCCAGAACTTTCTGTCACCGAAATGTGAGGAAAAAAATGTTTTTTATCCAAATTTTGAGGTTTGCAAAGGATTCTGGGTAACAGAACCTGGTCAGAGCCCCACAAGTCACCCCATCTTGGATTCCCCTAGGTCTCTAGTTTTCAAAAATGCACAGGTTTGGTAGGTTTCCCTAGGAGCCGGCTGAGCTACAGGCCAAAATCTACAAGTAGGCACTTTGCAAAAAACAGCTCTGTTTTCTGTGATGTGTCCACGTTGTGTTTTGGGGCATATCCTGTCGCGAGCGCTATGCCTACCCACACAAGTGAGGTACCATTTTTATCCGGAGACTCTTGGGAACGCTGGGTGGCAGGAAATTTGTTGCTCCTCTCAGATTCTAGAACTTTCTGTCACCAACATGTGAGGAAAATGTTTTTTTTTAGCCAAATTTAGAGGCTTGCAAAGGATTCTGGGAAACAGAACCTGGTCAGAGCCCCACAGGTCACCCCATCTTGGATTCCCCTAGGTCTCTAGTTCTCAAAAATGTACAGGTTTGGTAGGTTTCCCTAGGTGCCGGCTGAGCTGTAGGCCAAAATCTACAGGTAGGCACTTTGCAAAAAACAGCTCTGTTTTCTGTCAAAAAATGGGATGTGCCCACTTTGTGTTTTGGGACATTTCCTGTTGCGGGCACTAGGACTACCCACACAAGTGAGGTATCATTTTTATCGGGAGACTTGGGGGAACGCTGGGTGGAAGGAAATTTGTGGCTCCTCTCAGATTCCAGCACTTTCTCTCACCGAAATGTGAGGAAAATGTGATTTTTTAGCCAAATTTTGAGATTTGCAAAGGATTCTGGGTAACAGAACCTGGTCAGAGCCCCACAAGTCACCCCATATTGGATTCCCCTAGGTCTCTAGTTTAAAAAAATGCACAGGTTTGGTAGGTTTCCCTAGGTGCCGGCTGAGCTAGAGGCCAAAATCTACAGGTAGGCACTTTGCAAAAAACAGCTCTGTTTTCTGTCAAAAAATGAGATGTGCCTACTTTTTGTTTTGGGACATTTCCTGTTGCGGGCGCTAGGACTACCCACACAAGTGAGGTATAATTTTTATTGGGAGACTTGGGGGAACGCTGGGTGGTAGGAAATTGGTGGCTTCTCTCAGATTCCAGAACTTTCTGTCACCGAAATGTGAGAGAAATGTGTTTTTTGAGCCAAATTGTGAGGTTTGCAAAGGATTCTGGGTAACAGAACCTGGTCAGAGCCCCACAAGTCACCCCATATTGGATTCCCCTAGGTCTCTAGTTTAAAAAAATGCACAGGTTTGGTAGGTTTCATTAGGTGCCGGCTGAGCTAGAGGCCAAAATCTACAGGTAGGCACTTTGCAAAAAACAGCTCTGTTTTCTGTGATGTGTCCACGTTGTGTTTTGGGGCATATCCTGTCGCGGGCGCTAGATCTACCCACACAAGTGAGGTATCATTTTTATCGGGAGACTTGGGGGAACGCTGGGTGGTAGGAAATTTGTGGCTCCTCTCAGATTCCAGAACTTTCTGTCACCGAAATGTGAGGGAAATCTGTTTTTTTAGCCAAATTATGAGGTTTGCAAAGGATTCTGGGTAACAGAACCTGGTCAGAGCGCCACAAGTCACCCCATCTTGGATTTCCCTAGGTCTCTAGTTTTAAAAAATGCACAGGTTTGGTAGGTTTCCATAGGTGCCGGCTGAGCTAGGGGCCAAAATCTACAGGTAGGCACTTTGCAAAAAACAGCTCTGTTTTCTGTGATGTGTCCACGTTGTGTTTTGGGGCATATCCTGTCGCGGGCGCTAGGTCTACCCACACAAGTGAGGTATCATTTTTATTGGGAGACTTGGGGGAATGCTGGGTGGAAGGAAATTTGTGGCTCCTCTCAGATTCCAGAACTTTCTGTCACCGAAATGTGAGGAAAATGTGTTTTTTTAGCCACAATTTGAGGTTTGCAAAGGATTCTGGGTAACAGAACCTGGTCAGAGCCCCACAAGTCACCCCATATTGGATTCCCCTACGTCTCTAGTTTTTAAAAATGCACAGGTTTGGTAGGTTTCCCTAGGTGCCGGCTGAGCTAGAGGCCAAAATGTACAGGTAGGCACTTTGCAAAAAACAGCTCTGTTTTCTGTGATGTGTCCACGTTGTGTTTTGGGGCATATCCTGTCGCGGGCGCTAGGCCTACCCACACAAGTGAGGTACCGTTTTTATCGGGAGACCTGGGGGAACCCTGGCTGGAAGGAAATTTGTGGCTCCTCTCAGATTCCAGAACTTTCTGTCACCAAAATGTAAGGAAAATATGTATTTTTAGCCAAATTTTGAGGTTTGCAAAGGATTCTGGGTAACAGAACCTGGTCAGAGTCCCACAAGTCACCCCATGTTGGATTCCCCTAGGTCTCTAGTTTTAAAAAATGCACAGGTTTGGTAGATTTCCCTAGGTGCCGGCTGAGCTAGAGGCCAAAATCTACAGGTAGGCACTTTGCAAAAAACAGCTCTGTTTTCTGTCAAAAAATGAGATGTGCCCACTTTGTGTTTTGGGACATTTCCTGTCGCGGGCGCTAGGACTACCCACACAAGTGAGGTACCATTTTTTTCTGGAGGCTTGGGGGAACGCTGGGTGGAAGGAAATTTGTGGCTCCTCTCAGATTCCAGAACTTTCTGTCACCGAAATGTGAGGAAAAAAATGTTTTTTTATCCAAATTTTGAGGTTTGCAAAGGATTCTGGGTAACAGAACCTGGTCAGAGCCCCACAAGTCACCCCATCTTGGATTCCCCTAGGTCTCTAGTTTTCAAAAATGCACAGGTTTGGTAGGTTTCCCTAGGAGCCGGCTGAGCTACAGGCCAAAATCTACAAGTAGGCACTTTGCAAAAAACAGCTCTGTTTTCTGTGATGTGTCCACGTTGTGTTGTGGGGCATATCCTGTCGCGAGCGCTATGCCTACCCACACAAGTGAGGTACCATTTTTATCCGGAGACTCTTGGGAACGCTGGGTGGCAGGAAATTTGTTGCTCCTCTCAGATTCTAGAACTTTCTGTCACCAACATGTGAGGAAAATGTTTTTTTTTAGCCAAATTTAGAGGCTTGCAAAGGATTCTGGGAAACAGAACCTGGTCAGAGCCCCACAGGTCACCCCATCTTGGATTCCCCTAGGTCTCTAGTTCTCAAAAATGTACAGGTTTGGTAGGTTTCCCTAGGTGCCGGCTGAGCTGTAGGCCAAAATCTACAGGTAGGCACTTTGCAAAAAACAGCTCTGTTTTCTGTCAAAAAATGGGATGTGCCCACTTTGTGTTTTGGGACATTTCCTGTTGCGGGCACTAGGACTACCCACACAAGTGAGGTATCATTTTTATCGGGAGACTTGGGGGAACGCTGGGTGGAAGGAAATTTGTGGCTCCTCTCAGATTCCAGCACTTTCTCTCACCGAAATGTGAGGAAAATGTGATTTTTTAGCCAAATTTTGAGATTTGCAAAGGATTCTGGGTAACAGAACCTGGTCAGAGCCCCACAAGTCACCCCATATTGGATTCCCCTAGGTCTCTAGTTTAAAAAAATGCACAGGTTTGGTAGGTTTCCCTAGGTGCCGGCTGAGCTAGAGGCCAAAATCTACAGGTAGGCACTTTGCAAAAAACAGCTCTGTTTTCTGTCAAAAAATGAGATGTGCCTACTTTTTGTTTTGGGACATTTCCTGTTGCGGGCGCTAGGACTACCCACACAAGTGAGGTATAATTTTTATTGGGAGACTTGGGGGAACGCTGGGTGGTAGGAAATTGGTGGCTTCTCTCAGATTCCAGAACTTTCTGTCACCGAAATGTGAGAGAAATGTGTTTTTTGAGCCAAATTGTGAGGTTTGCAAAGGATTCTGGGTAACAGAACCTGGTCAGAGCCCCACAAGTCACCCCATATTGGATTCCCCTAGGTCTCTAGTTTAAAAAAATGCACAGGTTTGGTAGGTTTCATTAGGTGCCGGCTGAGCTAGAGGCCAAAATCTACAGGTAGGCACTTTGCAAAAAACAGCTCTGTTTTCTGTGATGTGTCCACGTTGTGTTTTGGGGCATATCCTGTCGCGGGCGCTAGATCTACCCACACAAGTGAGGTATCATTTTTATCGGGAGACTTGGGGGAACGCTGGGTGGTAGGAAATTTGTGGCTCCTCTCAGATTCCAGAACTTTCTGTCACCGAAATGTGAGGGAAATCTGTTTTTTTAGCCAAATTATGAGGTTTGCAAAGGATTCTGGGTAACAGAACCTGGTCAGAGCGCCACAAGTCACCCCATCTTGGATTTCCCTAGGTCTCTAGTTTTAAAAAATGCACAGGTTTGGTAGGTTTCCATAGGTGCCGGCTGAGCTAGGGGCCAAAATCTACAGGTAGGCACTTTGCAAAAAACAGCTCTGTTTTCTGTGATGTGTCCACGTTGTGTTTTGGGGCATATCCTGTCGCGGGCGCTAGGTCTACCCACACAAGTGAGGTATCATTTTTATTGGGAGACTTGGGGGAATGCTGGGTGGAAGGAAATTTGTGGCTCCTCTCAGATTCCAGAACTTTCTGTCACCGAAATGTGAGGAAAATTTGTTTTTTTAGCCAAATTTTGAGGTTTGCAAAGGATTCTGGGTAACAGAACCTGGTCCGAGCCCCACAAGTCACCCCATCTTGGATTCCCCTAGGTCCCTAGTTTTCAACAATGCACAGGTTTGGTAGGTTTCCCTAGGTGCCGGCTGAGCTACAGGCCAAAATCTACCGGTAGGCACTTTGCAAAAAACAGCTCTGTTTTCTTTCAAAAAATGGGATGTGTCCACGTTGTGTTTTGCGGCGTCTCCTGTCGCGGGCGCTAGGCCTACCCACACAAGTGAGGTATTATTTTTATCGGGAGACTTGGGGGAACATTGGGTGGAAGGAAATTCGTGGCTCCTCTCAGATTCCAGAACTTTCTGTCACCGAAATGTGAGGAAAATGTATTTTTTTAGCCAAAATTTGAGGTTTGCAAAGGATTCTGGGTAACAGAATCTGGTCAGAGCCCCACAAGTCACCCCATATTGGATTCCCCTAGGTCTCTAGTTTTCAAAAATGCACAGGTTTGGTAGGTTTCCCTAGGTGCCGGCTGAGCTAGAGGCCAAAATCTACAGGTAGGCACTTTGCAAAAAACAGCTCTGTTTTCTGTCAAAAAATGAGATGTGCCTACTTTTTGTTTTGGGACATTTCCTGTTGCGGGCGCTAGGACTACCCACACAAGTGAGGTATAATTTATATCGGGAGACTTGGGGGAACGCTGGGTGGTAGGAAATTGGTGGCTTCTCTCAGATTCCAGAACTTTCTGTCACCGAAATGTGAGGGAAATGTGTTTTTTGAGCCAAATTTTGAGGTTTGCAAAGGATTCTGGGTAACAGAACCTGGTCCGAGCGCCACAAGTCACCCCATCTTGGATTTCCCTAGGTCTCTAGTTTTAAAAAATGCACAGGTTTGGTAGGTTTCCCTAGGTGCCGGCAGAGCTAGGGGCCAAGATCTACTGGTAGGCACTTTGCAAAAAACAGCTCTGTTTTCTGTGATGTGTCCACGTTGTGTTTTGGGGCGTTCCCTGTGGCGGGCGCTAGGCCTACCCACACAAGTGAGGTATCTTTTTTATCGGGAGACTTGGGGGAACACTGGGTGGAAGTAAATTTGTGGCTCCTCTCATATTCCAGAACTTTCTGTCACCGAAATGTGAGGAAAATGTGTTTTTTTAGCCAAAATTTGAGGTTTGCAAAGGATTCTGGGTAACAGAACCTGGTCAGAGCCCCACAAGTCACCCCATATTGGATTCCCCTAGGTCTCTAGTTTTAAAAAATGCACAGGTTTGGTAGGTTTCATTAGGTGCCGGCTGAGCTAGAGGCCAAAATCTACAGGTAGGCACTTTGCAAAAAACAGCTCTGTTTTCTGTGATATGTCCACGTTGTGTTTTGGGTCATATCCTGTCGCGGGCGCTAGATCTACCCACACAAGTGAGGTATCATTTTTATCGGGAGACTTGGGGGAACGCTGGGTGGTAGGAAATTTGTGGCTCCTCTCAGATTCCAGAACTTTCTGTCACCGAAATGTGAGGGAAATGTGTTTTTTTAGCCAAATTATGAGGTTTGCAAAGGATTCTGGGTAACAGAACCTGGTCAGAGCGCCACAAGTCCCCCCATCTTGGATTTCCCTAGGTCTCTAGTTTTAAAAAATGCACAGGTTTGGTAGGTTTCCATAGGTGCCGGCTGAGCTAGGGGCCAAAATCTACAGGTAGGCACTTTGCAAAAAACAGCTCTGTTTTCTGTGATGTGTCCACGTTGTGTTTTGGGGCATATCCTGTCGCGGGCGCTAGGTCTACCCACACAAGTGAGGTACCATTTTTATCGGGAGACTTGGGGGAATGCTGGGTGGAAGGAAATTTGTGGCTCCTCTCAGATTCCAGAACTTTCTGTCACCAAAATGTGAGGAAAATGTGTTTTTTCAGTCAAAATTTGAGGTTTGCAAAGGATTCTGGGTAACAGAACCTGGTCAGAGCCCCACAAGTCACCCCATATTGGATTCCCCTATGTCTCTAGTTCTCAAAAATGCACAGGTTTGGTAGGTTTCCCTAGGTGCCAGCTGAGCTAGAGGCCAAAATCTACAGGTAGGCACTTTGCAAAAAACAGCTCTGTTTTCTGTCAAAAAATGGGATGTGTCCACGTTGTGTTTTGGGGCATATCCTGTCGCGGGCGCTAGGTCTACCCACACAAGTGAGGTATCATTTTTATCGGGAGACTTGGGGGAACGCTGGGTGGAAGGAAATTTGTGGCTCCTCTCAGATTCCAGAACTTTCTGTCACCAAAATGTGAGGAAAATTTGTTTTTTTAGCCAAAATTTGAGGTTTGCAAAGGATTCTGGGTAACAGAACCTGGTCAGAGCCCCACAAGTCACCCCATATTGGATTTCCCTAGGTCTCTAGTTTTAAAAAATGCACAGGTTTGTAGGTTTCCCTAGGTGTCGGCTGAGCTAGAGGCCAAAATCTACAGGTAGGCACTTTGCAAAAAACAGCTCTGTTTTCTTTCAAAAAATGGGATGTGTCCACGTTGTGTTTTGGGGCGTCTCCTGTCGCGGGCGCTAGGCCTACCCACACAAGTGAGGTATCATTTTTATCGGGAGACTTGGGGGAACATTGGGTGGAAGGAAATTCGTGGCTCCTCTCAGATTCCAGAACTTTCTGTCACCGAAATGTGAGGAAAATTTGTTTTTTTAGCTAAACTTTGAGGTTTGCAAAGGATTCTGGGTAACAGAACCTGGTCAGAGCCCCACAAGTCACCCCATATTGGGTTTCCCTAGGTCTCTAGTTTTGAAAAATGCACAGGTTTGTAGGTTTCCCTAGGTGCCGGCTGAGCTAGAGGCCAAAATCTACAGGTAGGCACTTTTCAAAAAACAGCTCTGTTTTCTTTAAAAAAATGGGATGTGTCCACGTTGCGTTTTGGGGCGTTTCCTGTGGCGGGCGCTAGGCCTACCCACACAAGTGAGGTATCATTTTTATCGGGAGACTTGGGGGAACCCTGGGTGGAAGGAAATTTGTGGCTCCTCTCAGATTCCAGAACTTTCTGTCACCGAAATGTGAGGAAAATGTGTTTTTTTTAGCCAAAATTTGAGTTTTGCAAAGGATTCTGGGTAACAGAACCTGGTCAGAGCCCCACAAGTCACCCCATATTGGATTCCCCTACATCTCTAGTTTTTAAAAATGCACAGGTTTGGTAGGTTTCCCTAGGTGCCGGCTGAGCTAGAGGCCAAAATGTACAGGTAGGCACTTTGCAAAAAACAGCTCTGTTTTCTGTGAAGTGTCCACGTTGTGTTTTGGGGCATATCCTGTCGCGGGCGCTAGGCCTACCCACACAAGTGAGGTACCGTTTTTATCGGGAGACCTGGGGGAACCCTGGCTGGAAGGAAATTTGTGGCTCCTCTCAGATTCCAGAACTTTCTGTCACCAAAATGTGAGGAAAATATGTATTTTTAGCCAAAGTTTGAGGTTTGCAAAGGATTCTGGGTAACAGAACCTGGTCAGAGCCCCACAGGTCACCCCATCTTGGATTCCCCTAGGTCTCTAGTTCTCAAAAATGCACAGGTTTGGTAGGTTTCCCTAGGTGCCAGCTGAGCTAGAGGCCAAAATCTACAGGTAGGCACTTTGCAAAAAACAGCTCTGTTTTCTGTCAAAAAATGGGATGTGTCCACGTTGTGTTTTGGGGCATATCCTGTCGCGGGCGCTAGGTCTACCCACACAAGTGAGGTATCATTTTTATCGGGAGACTTGGGGGAACGCTGGGTGGAAGGAAATTTGTGGCTCCTCTCAGATTCCAGAACTTTCTGTCACCAAAATGTGAGGAAAATTTGTTTTTTTAGCCAAAATTTGAGGTTTGCAAAGGATTCTGGGTAACAGAACCTGGTCAGAGCCCCACAAGTCACCCCATATTGGATTTCCCTAGGTCTCTAGTTTTAAAAAATGCACAGGTTTGTAGGTTTCCCTAGGTGTCGGCTGAGCTAGAGGCCAAAATCTACAGGTAGGCACTTTGCAAAAAACAGCTCTGTTTTCTTTCAAAAAATGGGATGTGTCCACGTTGTGTTTTGGGGCGTCTCCTGTCGCGGGCGCTAGGCCTACCCACACAAGTGAGGTATCATTTTTATCGGGAGACTTGGGGGAACATTGGGTGGAAGGAAATTCGTGGCTCCTCTCAGATTCCAGAACTTTCTGTCACCGAAATGTGAGGAAAATTTGTTTTTTTAGCTAAACTTTGAGGTTTGCAAAGGATTCTGGGTAACAGAACCTGGTCAGAGCCCCACAAGTCACCCCATATTGGGTTTCCCTAGGTCTCTAGTTTTGAAAAATGCACAGGTTTGTAGGTTTCCCTAGGTGCCGGCTGAGCTAGAGGCCAAAATCTACAGGTAGGCACTTTTCAAAAAACAGCTCTGTTTTCTTTAAAAAAATGGGATGTGTCCACGTTGCGTTTTGGGGCGTTTCCTGTGGCGGGCGCTAGGCCTACCCACACAAGTGAGGTATCATTTTTATCGGGAGACTTGGGGGAACCCTGGGTGGAAGGAAATTTGTGGCTCCTCTCAGATTCCAGAACTTTCTGTCACCGAAATGTGAGGAAAATGTGTTTTTTTAGCCAAAATTTGAGTTTTGCAAAGGATTCTGGGTAACAGAACCTGGTCAGAGCCCCACAAGTCACCCCATATTGGATTCCCCTACATCTCTAGTTTTTAAAAATGCACAGGTTTGGTAGGTTTCCCTAGGTGCCGGCTGAGCTAGAGGCCAAAATGTACAGGTAGGCACTTTGCAAAAAACAGCTCTGTTTTCTGTGAAGTGTCCACGTTGTGTTTTGGGGCATATCCTGTCGCGGGCGCTAGGCCTACCCACACAAGTGAGGTACCGTTTTTATCGGGAGACCTGGGGGAACCCTGGCTGGAAGGAAATTTGTGGCTCCTCTCAGATTCCAGAACTTTCTGTCACCAAAATGTGAGGAAAATATGTATTTTTAGCCAAAGTTTGAGGTTTGCAAAGGATTCTGGGTAACAGAACCTGGTCAGAGTCCCACAAGTCACCCCATGTTGGATTCCCCTAGGTCTCTAGTTTTAAAAAATGCACAGGTTTGGTAGATTTCCCTAGGTGCCGGCTGAGCTAGAGGCCAAAATCTACAGGTAGGCACTTTGCAAAAAACAGCTCTGTTTTCTGTCAAAAAATAGGATGTGTCCACGTTGTGTTTTGGGGCATATCCTGTCGCGGGCGCTAGGTCTACCCACACAAGTGAGGTATCATTTTTATCGGGAGACTTGGGGGAACGCTGGGAGGAAGGAAATTTGTGGCTCCTCTCAGATTCCAGAACTTTCTGTCACCGAAATGTGAGGAAAATGTGTTTTTTTAGCCAAAATTTGAGGTTTGCAAAGGATTCTGGGTAACAGAACCTGGTCAGAGCCAAACAAGTCACCCCTTATTGGATTTCCCTAGGTCTCTAGTTTTAAAAAATGCACAGGTTTGTAGGTTTCCCTAGATGTCGGCTGAGCTAGAGGCCAAAATCTACAGGTAGGCACTTTGCAAAAAACAGCTCTGTTTTCTTTCAAAAAATGGGATGTGTCCACGTTGTGTTTTGGGGCGTCTCCTGTCGCGGGCGCTAGGCCTACCCACACAAGTGAGGTATCATTTTTATCGGGAGACTTGGGGGAACATTGGGTGGAAGGAAATTCGTGGCTCCTCTCAGATTCCAGAACTTTCTGTCACCGAAATGTGAGGAAAATTTGTTTTTTTAGCTAAAATTTGAGGTTTGCAAAGGATTCTGGGTAACAGAACCTGGTCAGAGCCCCACAAGTCACCCCATATTGGGTTTCCCTAGGTCTCTAGTTTTGAAAAATGCACAGGTTTGTAGGTTTCCCTAGGTGCCGGCTGAGCTAGAGGCCAAAATCTACAGGTAGGCACTTTTAAAAAAACAGCTCTGTTTTCTTTAAAAAAATGGGATGTGTCCACGTTGCGTTTTGGGGCGTTTCCTGTGGCGGGCGCTAGGCCTACCCACACAAGTGAGGTATCATTTTTATCGGGAGACTTGGGGGAACCCTGGGTGGAAGGAAATTTGTGGCTCCTCTCAGATTCCAGAACTTTCTGTCACCGAAATGTGAGGAAAATGTGTTTTTTTAGCCAAAATTTGAGGTTTGCAAAGGATTCTGGGTAACAGAACCTGGTCAGAGCCCCACAAGTCACCCCATATTGGATTCCCCTACGTCTCTAGTTTTTAAAAATGCACAGGTTTGGTAGGTTTCCCTAGGTGCCGGCTGAGCTAGAGGTCAAAATGTACAGGTAGGCACTTTGCAAAAAACAGCTCTGTTTTCTGTGATGTGTCCACGTTGTGTTTTGGGGCATATCCTGTCGCGGGCGCTAGGCCTACCCACACAAGTGAGGTACCGTTTTTATCGGGAGACCTGGGGGAACCCTGGCTGGAAGGAAATTTGTGGCTCCTCTCAGATTCCAGAACTTTCTGTCACCAAAATGTGAGGAAAATATGTATTTTTAGCCAAATTTTGAGGTTTGCAAAGGATTCTGGGTAACAGAACCTGGTCAGAGTCCCACAAGTCACCCCATGTTGGATTCCCCTAGGTCTCTAGTTTTAAAAAAAGCACAGGTTTGGTAGATTTCCCTAGGTGCCGGCTGAGCTAGAGGCCAAAATCTACAGGTAGGCACTTTGCAAAAAACAGCTCTGTTTTCTGTCAAAAAATGAGATATGCCCACTTTGTGTTTTGGGACATTTCCTGTCGCGGGCGCTAGGACTACCCACACAAGTGAGGTACCATTTTTTTCTGGAGGCTTGGGGGAACGCTGGGTGGAAGGAAATTTGTGGCTCCTCTCAGATTCCAGAACTTTCTGTCACCGAAATGTGAGGAAAAAAATGTTTTTTTATCCAAATTTTGAGGTTTGCAAAGGATTCTGGGTAACGGAACCTGGTCAGAGCCCCACAAGTCACCCCATCTTGGATTCCCCTAGGTCTCTAGTTTTCAAAAATGCACAGGTTTGGTAGGTTTCCCTAGGAGCCGGCTGAGCTACAGGCCAAAATCTACAGGTAGGCACTTTGCAAAAAACAGCTCTGTTTTCTGTGATGTGTCCACGTTGTGTTTTGGGGCATATCCTGTCGCGAGCGCTATGCCTACCCACACAAGTGAGGTACCATTTTTATCCGGAGACTCTTGGGAACGCTGGGTGGCAGAAAATTTGTTGCTCCTCTCAGATTCTAGAACTTTCTGTCACCAAAATGTGAGGAAAATGTTTTTTTTTAGCCAAATTTAGAGGCTTGCAAAGGATTCTGGGAAACAGAACCTGGTCAGAGCCCCACAGTTCACCCCATCATGGATTCCCCTAGGTCTCTAGTTCTCAAAAATGTACAGGTTTGGTAGGTTTCCCTAGGTGCCGGCTGAGCTGTAGGCCAAAATCTACAGGTAGGCACTTTGCAAAAAACAGCTCTGTTTTCTGTCAAAAAATGGGATGTGCCCACTTTGTGTTTTGGGACATTTCCTGTTGCGAGCACTAGGACTACCCACACAAGTGAGGTATCATTTTTATCGGGAGACTTGGGGGAACGCTGGGTGGAAGGAAATTTGTGGCTCCTCTCAGATTCCAGCACTTTCTCTCACCGAAATGTGAGGAAAATGTGATTTTTTAGCCAAATTTTGAGATTTGCAAAGGATTCTGGGTAACAGAACCTGGTCAGAGCCCCACAAGTCACCCCATATTGGATTCCCCTAGGTCTCTAGTTTAAAAAAATGCACAGGTTTGGTAGGTTTCCCTAGGTGCCGGCTGAGCTAGAGGCCAAAATCTACAGGTAGGCACTTTGCAAAAAACAGCTCTGTTTTCTGTCAAAAAATTAGATGTGCCTACTTTTTGTTTTGGGACATTTCCTGTTGCGGGCGCTAGGACTACCCACACAAGTGAGGTATAATTTTTATCGGGAGACTTGGGGGAACGCTGGGTGGTAGGAAATTGGTGGCTTCTCTCAGATTCCAGAACTTTCTGTCACCGAAATGTGAGAGAAATGTGTTTTTTGAGCCAAATTTTGAGGTTTGCAAAGGATTCTGGGTAACAGAACCTGGTCAGAGCCCCACAAGTCACCCCATATTGGATTCCCCTAGGTCTCTAGTTTAAAAAAATGCACAGGTTTGGTAGGTTTCATTAGGTGCCGGCTGAGCTAGAGGCCAAAATCTACAGGTAGGCACTTTGCAAAAAACAGCTCTGTTTTCTGTGATGTGTCCACTTTGTGTTTTGGGGCATATCCTGTCGCGGGCGCTAGATCTACCCACACAAGTGAGGTATCATTTTTATCAGGAGACTTGGGGGAACGCTGGGTGGTGGAAATTTGTGGCTCCTCTCAGATTCCAGAACTTTCTGTCACCGAAATGTGAGGGAAATGTGTTTTTTTAGCCAAATTATGAGTTTTGCAAAGGATTCTGGGTAACAGAACCTGGTCAGAGCGCCACAAGTCACCCCATCTTGGATTTCCCTAGGTCTCTAGTTTTAAAAAATGCACAGGTTTGGTAGGTTTCCATAGGTGCCGGCTGAGCTAGGGGCCAAAATCTACAGGTAGGCACTTTGCAAAAAACAGCTCTGTTTTCTGTGATGTGTCCACGTTGTGTTTTGGGGCATATCCTGTCGCGGGCGCTAGGCCTACCCACACAAGTGAGGTATTATTTTTATCGGGAGACTTGGGGGAACATTGGGTGGAAGGAAATTCGTGGCTCCTCTCAGATTCCAGAACTTTCTGTCACCGAAATGTGAGGAAAATGTATTTTTTTAGCCAAAATTTGAGGTTTGCAAAGGATTCTGGGTAACAGAATCTGGTCAGAGCCCCACAAGTCACCCCATATTGGATTCCCCTAGGTCTCTAGTTTTCAAAAATGCACAGGTTTGGTAGGTTTCCCTAGGTGCCGGCTGAGCTAGAGGCCAAAATCTACAGGTAGGCACTTTGCAAAAAACAGCTCTGTTTTCTGTCAAAAAATGAGATGTGCCTACTTTTTGTTTTGGGACATTTCCTGTTGCGGGCGCTAGGACTACCCACACAAGTGAGGTATAATTTTTATCGGGAGACTTGGGGGAACGCTGGGTGGTAGGAAATTGGTGGCTTCTCTCAGATTCCAGAACTTTCTGTCACCGAAATGTGAGGGAAATGTGTTTTTTGAGCCAAATTTTGAGGTTTGCAAAGGATTCTGGGTAACAGAACCTGGTCCGAGCGCCACAAGTCACCCCATCTTGGATTTCCCTAGGTCTCTAGTTTTAAAAAATGCACAGGTTTGGTAGGTTTCCCTAGGTGCCGGCAGAGCTAGGGGCCAAGATCTACTGGTAGGCACTTTGCAAAAAACAGCTCTGTTTTCTGTGATGTGTCCACGTTGTGTTTTGGGGCGTTTCCTGTGGCGGGCGCTAGGCCTACCCACACAAGTGAGGTATCTTTTTTATCGGGAGACTTGGGGGAACACTGGGTGGAAGGAAATTTGTGGCTCCTCTCATATTTCAGAACTTTCTGTCACCGAAATGTGAGGAAAATGTGTTTTTTTAGCCAAAATTTGAGGTTTGCAAAGGATTCTGGGTAACAGAACCTGGTCAGAGCCCCACAAGTCACCCCATATTGGATTCCCCTAGGTCTCTAGTTTTAAAAAATGCACAGGTTTGGTAGGTTTCATTAGGTGCCGGCTGAGCTAGAGGCCAAAATCTACAGGTAGGCACTTTGCAAAAAACAGCTCTGTTTTCTGTGATATGTCCACGTTGTGTTTTGGGGCATATCCTGTCGCGGGCGCTAGATCTACCCACACAAGTGAGGTATCATTTTTATCGGGAGACTTGGGGGAACGCTGGGTGGTAGGAAATTTGTGGCTCCTCTCAGATTCCAGAACTTTCTGTCACCGAAATGTGAGGGAAATGTGTTTTTTTAGCCAAATTATGAGGTTTGCAAAGGATTCTGGGTAACAGAACCTGGTCAGAGCGCCACAAGTCCCCCCATCTTGGATTTCCCTAGGTCTCTAGTTTTAAAAAATGCACAGGTTTGGTAGGTTTCCATAGGTGCCGGCTGAGCTAGGGGCCAAAATCTACAGGTAGGCACTTTGCAAAAAACAGCTCTGTTTTCTGTGATGTGTCCACGTTGTGCTTTGGGGCATATCCTGTCGCGGGCGCTAGGTCTACCCACACAAGTGAGGTACCATTTTTATCGGGAGACTTGGGGGAATGCTGGGTGGAAGGAAATTTGTGGCTCCTCTCAGATTCCAGAACTTTCTGTCACCAAAATGTGAGGAAAATGTGTTTTTTTTAGTCAAAATTTGAGGTTTGCAAAGGATTCTGGGTAACAGAACCTGGTCAGAGCCCCACAAGTCACCCCATATTGGATTCCCCTACGTCTCTAGTTCTCAAAAATGCTCAGGTTTGGTAGGTTTCCCTAGGTGCCAGCTGAGCTAGAGGCCAAAATCTACAGGTAGGCACTTTGCAAAAAACAGCTCTGTTTTCTGTCAAAAAATGGGATGTGTCCACGTTGTGTTTTGGGGCATATCCTGTCGCGGGCGCTAGGTCTACCCACACAAGTGAGGTATCATTTTTATCGGGAGACTTGGGGGAACGCTGGGTGGAAGGAAATTTGTGGCTCCTCTCAGATTCCAGAACTTTCTGTCACCGAAATGTGAGGAAAATGTGTTTTTTTAGCCAAAATTTGAGGTTAGCAAAGGATTCTGGGTAACAGAACCTGGTCAGAGCCCCACAAGTCACCCCATATTGGATTTCCCTAGGTCTCTAGTTTTAAAAAATGCACAGGTTTGTAGGTTTCCCTAGGTGTCGGCTGAGCTAGAGGCCAAAATCTACAGGTAGGCACTTTGCAAAAAACAGCTCTGTTTTCTTTCAAAAAATGGGATGTGTCCACGTTGTGTTTTGGGGCGTCTCCTGTCGCGGGCGCTAGGCCTACCCACACAAGTGAGGTATCATTTTTATCGGGAGACTTGGGGGAACATTGGGTGGAAGGAAATTCGTGGCTCCTCTCAGATTCCAGAACTTTCTGTCACCGAAATGTGAGGAAAATTTGTTTTTTTAACTAAACTTTGAGGTTTGCAAAGGATTCTGGGTAACAGAACCTGGTCAGAGCCCCACAAGTCACCCCATATTGGGTTTCCCTAGGTCTCTAGTTTTGAAAAATGCACAGGTTTGTAGGTTTCCCTAGGTGCCGGCTGAGCTAGAGGCCAAAATCTACAGGTAGGCACTTTTCAAAAAACAGCTCTGTTTTCTTTAAAAAAATGGGATGTGTCCACGTTGCGTTTTGGGGCGTTTCCTGTGGCGGGCGCTAGGCCTACCCACACAAGTGAGGTATCATTTTTATCGGGAGACTTGGGGGAACCCTGGGTGGAAGGAAATTTGTGGCTCCTCTCAGATTCCAGAACTTTCTGTCACCGAAATGTGAGGAAAATGTGTTTTTTTAGCCAAAATTTGAGGTTTGCAAAGGATTCTGGGTAACAGAACCTGGTCAGAGCCCCACAAGTCACCCCATATTGGATTCCCCTACGTCTCTAGTTTTTAAAAATGCACAGGTTTGGTAGGTTTCCCTAGGTGCCGGCTGAGCTAGAGGCCAAAATGTACAGGTAGGCACTTTGCAAAAAACAGCTCTGTTTTCTGTCAAAAAATGAGATGTGCCCACTTTGTGTTTTGGGACATTTCCTGTCGCGGGCTCTAGGACTACCCACACAAGTGAGGTACCATTTTTTTCTGGAGGCTTGGGGGAACGCTGGGTGGAAGGAAATTTGTGGCTCCTCTCAGATTCCAGAACTTTCTGTCACCGAAATGTGAGGAAAAAAATGTTTTTTTATCCAAATTTTGAGGTTTGCAAAGGATTCTGGGTAACAGAACCTGGTCAGAGCCCCACAAGTCACCCCATCTTGGATTCCCCTAGGTCTCTAGTTTTAAAAAATGCACAGGTTTGGTAGGTTTCCCTAGGAGCCGGCTGAGCTACAGGCCAAAATCTACAGGTAGGCACTTTGCAAAAAACAGCTCTGTTTTCTGTGATGTGTCCACGTTGTGTTTTGGGGCATATCCTGTCGCGAGCGCTATGCCTACCCACACAAGTGAGGTACCATTTTTATCCGGAGACTCTTGGGAACGCTGGATGGCAGGAAATTTGTTGCTCCTCTCAGATTCTAGAACTTTCTGTCACCAAAATGTGAGGAAAATGTTTTTTTTTAGCCAAATTTAGAGGCTTGCAAAGGATTCTGGGAAACAGAACCTGGTCAGAGCCCCACAGGTCACCCCATCTTGGATTCCCCTAGGTCTCTAGTTCTCAAAAATGTACAGGTTTGGTAGGTTTCCCTAGGTGCCGGCTGAGCTATAGGCCAAAATCTACAGGTAGGCACTTTGCAAAAAACAGCTCTGTTTTCTGTCAAAAAATGGGATGTGCCCACTTTGTGTTTTGGGACATTTCCTGTTGCGGGCACTAGGACTACCCACACAAGTGAGGTATCATTTTTATCGGGAGACTTGGGGGAACGCTGGGTGGAAGAAAATTTGTGGCTCCTCTCAGATTCCAGCACTTTCTCTCACCGAAATGTGAGGAAAATGTGATTTTTTAGCCAAATTTTGAGATTTGCAAAGGATTCTGGGTAACAGAACCTGGTCAGAGCCCCACAAGTCACCCCATATTGGATTCCCCTAGGTCTCTAGTTTAAAAAAATGCACAGGTTTGGTAGGTTTCCCTAGGTGCCGGCTGAGCTAGAGGCCAAAATCTACTGGTAGGCACTTTGCAAAAAACAGCTCTGTTTTCTGTGATGTGTCCACGTTGTGTTTTGGGGCATACCCTGTCGTAGGCGCTAGGCCTACCCACACAAGTGAGGTACCGTTTTTATTGGGAGACCTGGGGGAACCCTGGCTGGAAGGAAATTTGTGGCTCCTCTCAGATTCCAGAACTTTCTGTCACCGAAATGTGAGGAAAATGTGTTTTTTTAGACAAAATTTGAGGTTTGCAAAAGATTCTGGGTAACAGAACCTGGTCAGAGCCCCACAAGTCACACCATCTTGGATTCCCCTAGGTCTCTAGTTTTAAAAAATGCACAGGTTTGGTAAGTTTCCCTAGGTGCCGTCTGAGCTAGAGGCCAAAATCTACAGTTAGGCACTTTGCAAAAAACAGCTCTGTTTTCTGTGATGTGTCCACGTTGTGTTTTGGGGCATATCCTGTCGCGGGCGCTAGGTCCACCCACACAAGTGAAGTATCATTTTTATTGGGAGACTTGGGGGAACGCTGGGTGGAAGGAAATTTGTGGCTCCTCTCAGATTCCAGAACTTTCTGTCACCGAAATGTGAGGAAAATATGTTTTTTTAGCCAAATCTTGAGGTTTGCAAAGGATTCTGGGTAACAGCACCTGGTCAGAGCCCCACAAGTCACCCCATGTTGGATTCCCCTAGGTCTCTAGTTTAAAAAAATGCAGAGGTTTGGTAGGTTTCCCTAGGTGCCGGCTGAGCTAGAGGCCAAAATCTACAGGTAGGCACTTTGCAAAAAACAGCTCTGTTTTCTGTCAAAAAATGAGATGTGCCTAATTTTTGTTTTGGGACATTTCCTGTTGCGGGCGCTAGGACTACCCACACAAGTGAGGTATAATTTTTATCGGGAGACTTGGGGGAACGCTGGGTGGTAGGAAATTGGTGGCTTCTCTCAGATTCCAGAACTTTCTGTCACCGAAATGTGAGGAAAATGTGTTTTTTTAGCCAAATTTTGAGGTTTGCAAAGGATTCTGGGTAACAGAACCTGGTCCGAGCCCCACAAGTCACCCCATCTTGGATTTCCCTAGGTCTCTAGTTTTAAAAAATGCACAGGTTTGGTAGGTTTCCCTAGGTGCCGGCTGAGCTAGGGGCCAAGATCTACTGGTAGGCACTTTGCAAAAAACAGCTCTGTTTTCTGTGATGTGTCCACGTTGTGTTTTGGGGCATATCCTGTCGCGGGCGCTAGGTCCACCCACACAAGTGAGGTATCATTTTTATTGGGAGACTTGGGGGAACGCTGGGTGGAAGGAAATTTGTGGCTCCTCTCAGATTCCAGAACTTTCTGTCACCGAAATGTGAGGAAAATGTGTTTTTTTAGCCAAATTTTGAGGTTTGCAAAGGATTCTGGGTAACAGAACCTGGTCCGAGCCCCACAAGTCACCCCATCTTGGATTCCCCTAGGTCCCTAGTTTTCAACAATGCACAGGTTTGGTAGGTTTCCCTAGGTGCCGGCTGAGCTACAGGCCAAAATCTACAGGTAGGCACTTTGCAAAAAACAGCTCTGTTTTCTTTCAAAAAATGGGATGTGTCCACGTTGTGTTTTGGGGCATATCCTGTCGGGGGCGCTAGGTCTACCCACACAAGTGAGGTATCATTTTTATTGGGAGACTTGGGGGAATGCTGGGTGGAAGGAAATTTGTGGCTCCTCTCAGATTCCAGAACTTTCTGTCACCGAAATGTGAGGAAAATGTGTTTTTTTAGCCAAAATTTGAGGTTTGCAAAGGATTCTGGGTAACAGAACCTGGTCAGAGCCCCACAAGTCACCCCATATTGGATTCCCCTACGTCTCTAGTTTTTAAAAATGCACAGGTTTGGTAGGTTTCCCTAGGTGCCGGCTGAGCTAGAGGCCAAAATGTACAGGTAGGCACTTTGCAAAAAACAGCTCTGTTTTCTGTGATGTGTCCACGTTGTGTTTTGGGGCATATCCTGTCGCGGGCGCTAGGCCTACCCACACAAGTGAGGTACCGTTTTTATCGGGAGACCTGGGGGAACCCTGGCTGGAAGGAAATTTGTGGCTCCTCTCAGATTCCAGAACTTTCTGTCACCAAAATGTGAGGAAAATATGTATTTTTAGCCAAATTTTGAGGTTTGCAAAGGATTCTGGGTAACAGAACCTGGTCAGAGCCCCACAAGTCACCCCATATTGGATTCCCCTAGGTCTCTAGTTTTAAAAAATGCACAGGTTTGGTAGGTTTCATTAGGTGCCGGCTGAGCTAGAGGCCAAAATCTACAGGTAGGCACTTTGCAAAAAACAGCTCTGTTTTCTGTGATATGTCCACGTTGTGTTTTGGGGCATATCCTGTCGCGGGCGCTAGATCTACCCACACAAGTGAGGTATCATTTTTATCGGGAGACTTGGGGGAACGCTGGGTGGTAGGAAATTTGTGGCTCCTCCCAGATTCCAGAACTTTCTGTCACCGAAATGTGAGGGAAATGTGTTTTTTTAGCCAAATTATGAGGTTTGCAAAGGATTCTGGGTAACAGAACCTGGTCAGAGCGCCACAAGTCCCCCCATCTTGGATTTCCCTAGGTCTCTAGTTTTAAAAAATGCACAGATTTGGTAGGTTTCCATAGGTGCCGTCTGAGCTAGGGGCCAAAATCTACAGGTAGGCACTTTGCAAAAAACAGCTCTGTTTTCTGTGATGTGTCCACGTTGTGTTTTGGGGCATATCCTGTCGCGGGCGCTAGGTCCACCCACACAAGTGAGGTATCATTTTTATTGGGAGACTTGGGGGAACGCTGGGTGGAAGGAAATTTGTGGCTCCTCTCAGATTCCAGAACTTTCTGTCACCGAAATGTGAGGAAAATGTGTTTTTTTAGCCAAATTTTGAGGTTTGCAAAGGATTCTGGGTAACAGAACCTGGTCCGAGCCCCACAAGTCACCCCATCTTGGATTCCCCTAGGTCCCTAGTTTTCAACAATGCACAGGTTTGGTAGGTTTCCCTAGGTGCCGGCTGAGCTACAGGCCAAAATCTACAGGTAGGCACTTTGCAAAAAACAGCTCTGTTTTCTTTCAAAAAATGGGATGTGTCCACGTTGTGTTTTGGGGCATATCCTGTCGGGGGCGCTAGGTCTACCCACACAAGTGAGGTATCATTTTTATTGGGAGACTTGGGGGAATGCTGGGTGGAAGGAAATTTGTGGCTCCTCTCAGATTCCAGAACTTTCTGTCACCGAAATGTGAGGAAAATGTGTTTTTTTAGCCAAAATTTGAGGTTTGCAAAGGATTCTGGGTAACAGAACCTGGTCAGAGCCCCACAAGTCACCCCATATTGGATTCCCCTACGTCTCTAGTTTTTAAAAATGCACAGGTTTGGTAGGTTTCCCTAGGTGCCGGCTGAGCTAGAGGCCAAAATGTACAGGTAGGCACTTTGCAAAAAACAGCTCTGTTTTCTGTGATGTGTCCACGTTGTGTTTTGGGGCATATCCTGTCGCGGGCGCTAGGCCTACCCACACAAGTGAGGTACCGTTTTTATCGGGAGACCTGGGGGAACCCTGGCTGGAAGGAAATTTGTGGCTCCTCTCAGATTCCAGAACTTTCTGTCACCAAAATGTGAGGAAAATATGTATTTTTAGCCAAATTTTGAGGTTTGCAAAGGATTCTGGGTAACAGAACCTGGTCAGAGCCCCACAAGTCACCCCATATTGGATTCCCCTAGGTCTCTAGTTTTAAAAAATGCACAGGTTTGGTAGGTTTCATTAGGTGCCGGCTGAGCTAGAGGCCAAAATCTACAGGTAGGCACTTTGCAAAAAACAGCTCTGTTTTCTGTGATATGTCCACGTTGTGTTTTGGGGCATATCCTGTCGCGGGCGCTAGATCTACCCACACAAGTGAGGTATCATTTTTATCGGGAGACTTGGGGGAACGCTGGGTGGTAGGAAATTTGTGGCTCCTCCCAGATTCCAGAACTTTCTGTCACCGAAATGTGAGGGAAATGTGTTTTTTTAGCCAAATTATGAGGTTTGCAAAGGATTCTGGGTAACAGAACCTGGTCAGAGCGCCACAAGTCCCCCCATCTTGGATTTCCCTAGGTCTCTAGTTTTAAAAAATGCACAGATTTGGTAGGTTTCCATAGGTGCCGTCTGAGCTAGGGGCCAAAATCTACAGGTAGGCACTTTGCAAAAAACAGCTCTGTTTTCTGTGATGTGTCCACGTTGTGTTTTGGGGCATATCCTGTCGCGGGCGCTAGGTCTACCCACACAAGTGAGGTACCATTTTTATCGGGAGACTTGGAGGAATGCTGGGTGGAAGGAAATTTGTGGCTCCTCTCAGATTCCAGAACTTTCTGTCACCAAAATGTGAGGAAAATGTGTTTTTTTAGTCAAAATTTGAGGTTTGCAAAGGATTCTGGGTAACAGAACCTGGTCAGAGCCCCACAAGTCACCCCATATTGGATTCCCCTACGTCTCTAGTTCTCAAAAATGCTCAGGTTTGGTAGGTTTCCCTAGGTGCCAGCTGAGCTAGAGGCCAAAATCTACAGGTAGGCACTTTGCAAAAAACAGCTCTGTTTTCTGTCAAAAAATGGGATGTGTCCACGTTGTGTTTTGGGGCATATCCTGTCGCGGGCGCTAGGTCTACCCACACAAGTGAGGTATCATTTTTATCGGGAGACTTGGGGGAACGCTGGGTGGAAGGAAATTTGTGGCTCCTCTCAGATTCCAGAACTTTCTGTCACCGAAATGTGAGGAAAATGTGTTTTTTTAGCCAAAATTTGAGGTTAGCAAAGGATTCTGGGTAACAGAACCTGGTCAGAGCCCCACAAGTCACCCCATATTGGATTTCCCTAGGTCTCTAGTTTTAAAAAATGCACAGGTTTGTAGGTTTCCCTAGGTGTCGGCTGAGCTAGAGGCCAAAATCTACAGGTAGGCACTTTGCAAAAAACAGCTCTGTTTTCTTTCAAAAAATGGGATGTGTCCACGTTGTGTTTTGGGGCGTCTCCTGTCGCGGGCGCTAGGCCTACCCACACAAGTGAGGTATCATTTTTATCGGGAGACTTGGGGGAACATTGGGTGGAAGGAAATTCGTGGCTCCTCTCAGATTCCAGAACTTTCTGTCACCGAAATGTGAGGAAAATTTGTTTTTTTAACTAAACTTTGAGGTTTGCAAAGGATTCTGGGTAACAGAACCTGGTCAGAGCCCCACAAGTCACCCCATATTGGGTTTCCCTAGGTCTCTAGTTTTGAAAAATGCACAGGTTTGTAGGTTTCCCTAGGTGCCGGCTGAGCTAGAGGCCAAAATCTACAGGTAGGCACTTTTCAAAAAACAGCTCTGTTTTCTTTAAAAAAATGGGATGTGTCCACGTTGCGTTTTGGGGCGTTTCCTGTGGCGGGCGCTAGGCCTACCCACACAAGTGAGGTATCATTTTTATCGGGAGACTTGGGGGAACCCTGGGTGGAAGGAAATTTGTGGCTCCTCTCAGATTCCAGAACTTTCTGTCACCGAAATGTGAGGAAAATGTGTTTTTTTAGCCAAAATTTGAGGTTTGCAAAGGATTCTGGGTAACAGAACCTGGTCAGAGCCCCACAAGTCACCCCATATTGGATTCCCCTACGTCTCTAGTTTTTAAAAATGCACAGGTTTGGTAGGTTTCCCTAGGTGCCGGCTGAGCTAGAGGCCAAAATGTACAGGTAGGCACTTTGCAAAAAACAGCTCTGTTTTCTGTGAAGTGTCCACGTTGTGTTTTGGGGCATATCCTGTCGCGGGCGCTAGGCCTACCCACACAAGTGAGGTACCGTTTTTATCGGGAGACCTGGGGGAACCCTGGCTGGAAGGAAATTTGTGGCTCCTCTCAGATTCCAGAACTTTCTGTCACCAAAATGTGAGGAAAATATGTATTTTTAGCCAAATTTTGAGGTTTGCAAAGGATTCTGGGTAACAGAACCTGGTCAGAGTCCCACAAGTCACCCCATGTTGGATTCCCCTAGGTCTCTAGTTTTAAAAAATGCACAGGTTTGGTAGATTTCCCTAGGTGCCGGCTGAGCTAGAGGCCAAAATCTACAGGTAGGCACTTTGCAAAAAACAGCTCTGTTTTCTGTCAAAAAATGAGATGTGCCCACTTTGTGTTTTGGGACATTTCCTGTCGCGGGCGCTAGGACTACCCACACAAGTGAGGTACCATTTTTTTCTGGAGGCTTGGGGGAACGCTGGGTGGAAGGAAATTTGTGGCTCCTCTCAGATTCCAGAACTTTCTGTCACCGAAATGTGAGGAAAAAAATGTTTTTTTATCCAAATTTTGAGGTTTGCAAAGGATTCTGGGTAACAGAACCTGGTCAGAGCCCCACAAGTCACCCCATCTTGGATTCCCCTAGGTCTCTAGTTTTCAAAAATGCACAGGTTTGGTAGGTTTCCCTAGGAGCCGGCTGAGCTACAGGCCAAAATCTACAGGTAGGCACTTTGCAAAAAACAGCTCTGTTTTCTGTGATGTGTCCACGTTGTGTTTTGGGGCATATCCTGTCGCGAGCGCTATGCCTACCCACACAAGTGAGGTACCATTTTTATCCGGAGACTCTTGGGAACGCTGGGTGGCAGGAAATTTGTTGCTCCTCTCAGATTCTAGAACTTTCTGTCACCAAAATGTGAGGAAAATGTTTTTTTTTAGCCAAATTTAGAGGCTTGCAAAGGATTCTGGGAAACAGAACCTGGTCAGAGCCCCACAGGTCACCCCATCTTGGATTCCCCTAGGTCTCTAGTTCTCAAAAATGTACAGGTTTGGTAGGTTTCCCTAGGTGCCGGCTGAGCTATAGGCCAAAATCTACAGGTAGGCACTTTGCAAAAAACAGCTCTGTTTTCTGTCAAAAAATGGGATGTGCCCACTTTGTGTTTTGGGACATTTCCTGTTGCGGGCACTAGGACTACCCACACAAGTGAGGTATCATTTTTATCGGGAGACTTGGGGGAACGCTGGGTGGAAGGAAATTTGTGGCTCCTCTCAGATTCCAGCACTTTCTCTCACCGAAATGTGAGGAAAATGTGATTTTTTAGCCAAATTTTGAGATTTGCAAAGGATTCTGGGTAACAGAACCTGGTCAGAGCCCCACAAGTCACCCCATATTGGATTCCCCTAGGTCTCTAGTTTAAAAAAATGCACAGGTTTGGTAGGTTTCCCTAGGTGCCGGCTGAGCTAGAGGCCAAAATCTACTGGTAGGCACTTTGCAAAAAACAGCTCTGTTTTCTGTGATGTGTCCACGTTGTGTTTTGGGGCATACCCTGTCGCAGGCGCTAGGCCTACCCACACAAGTGAGGTACCGTTTTTATTGGGAGACCTGGGGGAACCCTGGCTGGAAGGAAATTTGTGGCTCCTCTCAGATTCCAGAACTTTCTGTCACCGAAATGTGAGGAAAATGTGTTTTTTTAGACAAAATTTGAGGTTTGCAAAAGATTCTGGGTAACAGAACCTGGTCAGAGCCCCACAAGTCACACCATCTTGGATTCCCCTAGGTCTCTAGTTTTAAAAAATGCACAGGTTTGGTAAGTTTCCCTAGGTGCCGTCTGAGCTAGAGGCCAAAATCTACAGGTAGGCACTTTGCAAAAAACAGCTCTGTTTTCTGTGATGTGTCCACGTTGTGCTTTGGGGCATATCCTGTCGCGGGTGCTAGGTCCACCCACACAAGTGAAGTATCATTTTTATTGGGAGACTTGGGGGAACGCTGGGTGGAAGGAAATTTGTGGCTCCTCTCAGATTCCAGAACTTTCTGTCACCGAAATGTGAGGAAAATATGTTTTTTTAGCCAAATTTTGAGGTTTGCAAAGGATTCTGGGTAACAGCACCTGGTCAGAGCCCCACAAGTCACCCCATGTTGGATTCCCCTAGGTCTCTAGTTTAAAAAAATGCAGAGGTTTGGTAGGTTTCCCTAGGTGCCGGCTGAGCTAGAGGCCAAAATCTACAGGTAGGCACTTTGCAAAAAACAGCTCTGTTTTCTGTCAAAAAATGAGATGTGCCTAATTTTTGTTTTGGGACATTTCCTGTTGCGGGCGCTAGGACTACCCACACAAGTGAGGTATAATTTTTATCGGGAGACTTGGGGGAACGCTGGGTGGTAGGAAATTGGTGGCTTCTCTCAGATTCCAGAACTTTCTGTCACCGAAATGTGAGGAAAATGTGTTTTTTTAGCCAAATTTTGAGGTTTGCAAAGGATTCTGGGTAACAGAACCTGGTCCGAGCCCCACAAGTCACCCCATCTTGGATTTCCCTAGGTCTCTAGTTTTAAAAAATGCACAGGTTTGGTAGGTTTCCCTAGGTGCCGGCTGAGCTAGGGGCCAAGATCTACTGGTAGGCACTTTGCAAAAAACAGCTCTGTTTTCTGTGATGTGTCCACGTTGTGTTTTGGGGCATATCCTGTCGCGGGCGCTAGGTCCACCCACACAAGTGAGGTATCATTTTTATTGGGAGACTTGGGGGAACGCTGGGTGGAAGGAAATTTGTGGCTCCTCTCAGATTCCAGAACTTTCTGTCACCGAAATGTGAGGAAAATGTGTTTTTTTAGCCAAATTTTGAGGTTTGCAAAGGATTCTGGGTAACAGAACCTGGTCCGAGCCCCACAAGTCACCCCATCTTGGATTCCCCTAGGTCCCTAGTTTTCAACAATGCACAGGTTTGGTAGGTTTCCCTAGGTGCCGGCTGAGCTACAGGCCAAAATCTACAGGTAGGCACTTTGCAAAAAACAGCTCTGTTTTCTTTCAAAAAATGGGATGTGTCCACGTTGTGTTTTGGGGCATATCCTGTCGGGGGCGCTAGGTCTACCCACACAAGTGAGGTATCATTTTTATTGGGAGACTTGGGGGAATGCTGGGTGGAAGGAAATTTGTGGCTCCTCTCAGATTCCAGAACTTTCTGTCACCGAAATGTGAGGAAAATGTGTTTTTTTAGCCAAAATTTGAGGTTTGCAAAGGATTCTGGGTAACAGAACCTGGTCAGAGCCCCACAAGTCACCCCATATTGGATTCCCCTACGTCTCTAGTTTTTAAAAATGCACAGGTTTGGTAGGTTTCCCTAGGTGCCGGCTGAGCTAGAGGCCAAAATGTACAGGTAGGCACTTTGCAAAAAACAGCTCTGTTTTCTGTGATGTGTCCACGTTGTGTTTTGGGGCATATCCTGTCGCGGGCGCTAGGCCTACCCACACAAGTGAGGTACCGTTTTTATCGGGAGACCTGGGGGAACCCTGGCTGGAAGGAAATTTGTGGCTCCTCTCAGATTCCAGAACTTTCTGTCACCAAAATGTGAGGAAAATATGTATTTTTAGCCAAATTTTGAGGTTTGCAAAGGATTCTGGGTAACAGAACCTGGTCAGAGTCCCACAAGTCACCCCATGTTGGATTCCCCTAGGTCTCTAGTTTTAAAAAATGCACAGGTTTGGTAGATTTCCCTAGGTGCCGGCTGAGCTAGAGGCCAAAATCTACTGGTAGGCACTTTGCAAAAAACAGCTCTGTTTTCTGTGATGTGTCCACGTTGTGTTTTGGGGCATACCCTGTCGCAGGCGCTAGGCCTACCCACACAAGTGAGGTACCGTTTTTATCGGGAGACCTGGGGGAACCCTGGCTGGAAGGAAATTTGTGGCTCCTCTCAGATTCCAGAACTTTCTGTCACCGAAATGTGAGGAAAATGTGTTTTTTTAGACAAAATTTGAGGTTTGCAAAAGATTCTGGGTAACAGAACCTGGTCAGAGCCCCACAAGTCACACCATGTTGGATTCCCCTAGGTCTCTAGTTTTAAAAAATGCACAGGTTTGGTAGATTTCCCTAGGTGCCGGCTGAGCTAGAGGCCAAAATCTACTGGTAGGCACTTTGCAAAAAACAGCTCTGTTTTCTGTGATGTGTCCACGTTGTGTTTTGGGGCATACCCTGTCGCAGGCGCTAGGCCTACCCACACAAGTGAGGTACCGTTTTTATCGGGAGACCTGGGGGAACCCTGGCTGGAAGGAAATTTGTGGCTCCTCTCAGATTCCAGAACTTTTTGTCACCGAAATGTGAGGAAAATGTGTTTTTTTAGACAAAATTTGAGGTTTGCAAAAGATTCTGGGTAACAGAACCTGGTCAGAGCCCCACAAGTCACACCATTTTGGATTCCCCTAGGTCTCTAGTTTTAAAAAATGCACAGGTTTGGTAAGTTTCCCTAGGTGCCGTCTGAGCTAGAGGCCAAAATCTACAGGTAGGCACTTTGCAAAAAACAGCTCTGTTTTCTGTGATGTGTCCACGTTGTGTTTTGGGGCATATCCTGTCGCGGGCGCTAGGTCCACCCACACAAGTGAGGTATCATTTTTATTGGGAGACTTGGGGGAACGCTGGGTGGAAGGAAATTTGTGGCTCCTCTCCGATTCCAGAACTTTCTGTCACGGAAATGTGAGGAAAATATGTTTTTTTAGCCAAATTTTGAGGTTTGCAAAGGATTCTGGGTAACAGAACCTGGTCAGAGCCCCACAAGTCACCCCATGTTGGATTCCCCTAGGTCTCTAGTTTAAAAAAATGCAGAGGTTTGGTAGGTTTCCCTAGGTGCCGGCTGAGCTAGAGGCCAAAATCTACAGGTAGGCACTTTGCAAAAAACAGCTCTGTTTTCTGTCAAAAAATGAGATGTGCCTACTTTTTGTTTTGGGACATTTCCTGTTGCGGGCGCTAGGACTACCCACACAAGTGAGGTACAATTTTTATCGGGAGACTTGGGGGAACGCTGGGTGGTAGGAAATTGGTGGCTTCTCTCAGATTCCAGAACTTTCTGTCACCGAAATGTGAGGGAAATGTGTTTTTTGAGCCAAATTTTGAGGTTTGCAAAGGATTCTGGGTAACAGAACCTGGTCCGAGCCCCACAAGTCACCCCATCTTGGATTCCCCTAGGTCCCTAGTTTTCAACAATGCACAGGTTTGGTAGGTTTCCCTAGGTGCCGGCTGAGCTACAGGCCAAAATCTACAGGTAGGCACTTTGCAAAAAACAGCTCTGTTTTCTTTCAAAAAATGGGATGTGTCCACGTTGTGTTTTGGGGCATATCCTGTCGGGGGCGCTAGGTCTACCCACACAAGTGAGGTATCATTTTTATTGGGAGACTTGGGGGAATGCTGGGTGGAAGGAAATTTGTGGCTCCTCTCAGATTCCAGAACTTTCTGTCACCGAAATGTGAGGAAAATGTGTTTTTTTAGCCAAAATTTGAGGTTTGCAAAGGATTCTGGGTAACAGAACCTGGTCAGAGCCCCACAAGTCACCCCATATTGGATTCCCCTACGTCTCTAGTTTTTAAAAATGCACAGGTTTGGTAGGTTTCCCTAGGTGCCGGCTGAGCTAGAGGCCAAAATGTACAGGTAGGCACTTTGCAAAAAACAGCTCTGTTTTCTGTGATGTGTCCACGTTGTGTTTTGGGGCATATCCTGTCGCGGGCGCTAGGCCTACCCACACAAGTGAGGTACCGTTTTTATCGGGAGACCTGGGGGAACCCTGGCTGGAAGGAAATTTGTGGCTCCTCTCAGATTCCAGAACTTTCTGTCACCAAAATGTGAGGAAAATATGTATTTTTAGCCAAATTTTGAGGTTTGCAAAGGATTCTGGGTAACAGAACCTGGTCAGAGTCCCACAAGTCACCCCATGTTGGATTCCCCTAGGTCTCTAGTTTTAAAAAATGCACAGGTTTGGTAGATTTCCCTAGGTGCCGGCTGAGCTAGAGGCCAAAATCTACTGGTAGGCACTTTGCAAAAAACAGCTCTGTTTTCTGTGATGTGTCCACGTTGTGTTTTGGGGCATACCCTGTCGCAGGCGCTAGGCCTACCCACACAAGTGAGGTACCGTTTTTATCGGGAGACCTGGGGGAACCCTGGCTGGAAGGAAATTTGTGGCTCCTCTCAGATTCCAGAACTTTCTGTCACCGAAATGTGAGGAAAATGTGTTTTTTTAGACAAAATTTGAGGTTTGCAAAAGATTCTGGGTAACAGAACCTGGTCAGAGCCCCACAAGTCACACCATGTTGGATTCCCCTAGGTCTCTAGTTTTAAAAAATGCACAGGTTTGGTAGATTTCCCTAGGTGCCGGCTGAGCTAGAGGCCAAAATCTACTGGTAGGCACTTTGCAAAAAACAGCTCTGTTTTCTGTGATGTGTCCACGTTGTGTTTTGGGGCATACCCTGTCGCAGGCGCTAGGCCTACCCACACAAGTGAGGTACCGTTTTTATCGGGAGACCTGGGGGAACCCTGGCTGGAAGGAAATTTGTGGCTCCTCTCAGATTCCAGAACTTTTTGTCACCGAAATGTGAGGAAAATGTGTTTTTTTAGACAAAATTTGAGGTTTGCAAAAGATTCTGGGTAACAGAACCTGGTCAGAGCCCCACAAGTCACACCATCTTGGATTCCCCTAGGTCTCTAGTTTTAAAAAATGCACAGGTTTGGTAAGTTTCCCTAGGTGCCGTCTGAGCTAGAGGCCAAAATCTACAGGTAGGCACTTTGCAAAAAACAGCTCTGTTTTCTGTGATGTGTCCACGTTGTGTTTTGGGGCATATCCTGTCGCGGGCGCTAGGTCCACCCACACAAGTGAGGTATCATTTTTATTGGGAGACTTGGGGGAACGCTGGGTGGAAGGAAATTTGTGGCTCCTCTCCGATTCCAGAACTTTCTGTCACCGAAATGTGAGGAAAATATGTTTTTTTAGCCAAATTTTGAGGTTTGCAAAGGATTCTGGGTAACAGAACCTGGTCAGAGCCCCACAAGTCACCCCATGTTGGATTCCCCTAGGTCTCTAGTTTAAAAAAATGCAGAGGTTTGGTAGGTTTCCCTAGGTGCCGGCTGAGCTAGAGGCCAAAATCTACAGGTAGGCACTTTGCAAAAAACAGCTCTGTTTTCTGTCAAAAAATGAGATGTGCCTACTTTTTGTTTTGGGACATTTCCTGTTGCGGGCGCTAGGACTACCCACACAAGTGAGGTATAATTTTTATCGGGAGACTTGGGGGAACGCTGGGTGGTAGGAAATTGGTGGCTTCTCTCAGATTCCAGAACTTTCTGTCACCGAAATGTGAGGGAAATGTGTTTTTTGAGCCAAATTTTGAGGTTTGCAAAGGATTCTGGGTAACAGAACCTGGTCAGAGCGCCACAAGTCACCCCATCTTGGATTTCCCTAGGTCTCTAGTTTTAAAAAATGCACAGGTTTGGTAGGTTTCCTTAGGTGCCGGCTGAGCTAGGGGCCAAGATCTACTGGTAGGCACTTTGCAAAAAACAGCTCTGTTTTCTGTGATGTGTCCACGTTGTGTTTTGGGGCATATCCTGTCACGGGCGCTAGGTCTACCCACACAAGTGAGGTATCATTTTTATCGGGAGAACTGGGGGAACGCTGGGTGGAAGGAAATTTGTGGCTCCTCTCAGATTCCAGAACTTTCTGTCACCGAAATGTGAGGAAAATGTGTTTTTTTTTGGCCAAATTTTGTAGTTTGCAAAGGATTCTGGGTAACAGAACCTGGTCCGAGCCCCACAAGTCACCCCATCTTGGATTCCCCTAGGTCCCTAGTTTTCAACAATGCACAGGTTTGGTAGGTTTCCCTAGGTGCCGGCTGAGCTACAGGCCAAAATCTACAGGTAGGCCCTTTGCAAAAAACAGCTCTGTTTTCTTTCAAAAAATGGGATGTGTCCACGTTGTGTTTTGCGGCGTCTCCTGTCGCGGGCGCTAGGCCTACCCACACAAGTGAGGTATTATTTTTATCAGGAGACTTGGGGGAACATTGGGTGGAAGGAAATTCGTGGCTCCTCTCAGATTCCAGAACTTTCTGTCACCGAAATGTGAGGAAAATGTATTTTTTTAGCCAAAATTTGAGGTTTGCAAAGGATTCTGGGTAACAGAATCTGGTCAGAGCCCCACAAGTCACCCCATATTGGATTCCCCTAGGTCTCTAGTTTTCAAAAATGCACAGGTTTGGTAGGTTTCCCTAGGTGCCGGCTGAGCTAGAGGCCAAAATCTACAGGTAGGCACTTTGCAAAAAACAGCTCTGTTTTCTGTCAAAAAATGAGATGTGCCTACTTTTTGTTTTGGGACATTTCCTGTTGTGGGCGCTAGGACTACCCACACAAGTGAGGTATAATTTTTATCGGGAGACTTGGGGGAACGCTGGGTGGTAGGAAATTGGTGGCTTCTCTCAGATTCCAGAACTTTCTGTCACCGAAATGTGAGGGAAATGTGTTTTTTGAGCCAAATTTTGAGGTTTGCAAAGGATTCTGGGTAACAGAACCTGGTCAGAGCGCCACAAGTCACCCCATCTTGGATTTCCCTAGGTCTCTAGTTTTAAAAAATGCACAGGTTTGGTAGGTTTCCCTAGGTGCCGGCAGAGCTAGGGGCCAAGATCTACTGGTAGGCACTTTGCAAAAAACAGCTCTGTTTTCTGTGATGTGTCCACGTTGTGTTTTGGGGCGTTTCCTGTGGCGGGCGCTAGGCCTACCCACACAAGTGAGGTATCATTTTTATCGGGAGACTTGGGGGAACACTGGGTGGAAGGAAATTTGTGGCTCCTCTCAGATTCCAGAACTTTCTGTCACCGAAATGTGAGGAAAATGTGTTTTTTTAGCCAAAATTTGAGGTTTGCAAAGGATTCTGGGTAACAGAACCTGGTCAGAGCCCCACAAGTCACCCCATATTGGATTCCCCTAGGTCTCTAGTTTTAAAAAATGCACAGGTTTGGTAGGTTTCATTAGGTGCCGGCTGAGCTAGAGGCCAAAATCTACAGGTAGGCACTTTGCAAAAAACAGCTCTGTTTTCTGTGATGTGTCCACGTTGTGTTTTGGGGCATATCCTGTCGCGGGCGCTAGATCTACCCACACAAGTGAGGTATCATTTTTATCGGGAGACTTGGGGGAACGCTGGGTGGTAGGAAATTTGTGGCTCCTCTCAGATTCCAGAACTTTCTGTCACCGAAATGTGAGGGAAATGTGTTTTTTTTGCCAAATTTTGAGGTTTGCAAAGGATTCTGAGTAAAAGAGCCTGGTCAGAGCGCCACAAGTCACCCCATCTTGGATTTCCCTAGGTCTCTAGTTTTAAAAAATGCACAGGTTTGGTATGTTTCCCTATGTGCCGGCTGAGCTAGGGGCCAAAATCTACAGGTAGGCACTTTGCAAAAAACAGCTCTGTTTTCTGTGATGTGTCCACGTTGTGTTTTGGGGCATATCCTGTCGCGGGCGCTAGGTCTACCTACACAAGTGAGGTATCATTTTTATCGGGAGAATTGGGGGATGATGGGTGGAAGGAAATTTGTGGCTCCTCTCAGATTCCAGAACTTTCTGTCACCAAAATGTGAGGAAAATGTGTTTTTTAGCCAAATTTTGAGGTTTGCAAAGGATTCTGGGTAACAGAACCTGGTCAGAGCCCCACAAGTCACCCCATCTTGGATTCCCCTAGGTCCCTAGTTTTCAACAATGCACAGGTTTGGTAGGTTTCCCTAGGTGCCGGCTGAGCTAGAAGCCAAAATCTACAGGTAGGCACTTTGCAAAAAACAGCTCTGTTTTCTGTGATGTGTCCACGTTGTGTTTTGGGGCATTTCCTGTCGCGGGCGCAAGGCCTACCCACACAAGTGAGATACTATTTTTATCGGGAGAGTTCGGGGAACGCTGGGTGGAAGGAAATTTGTGGCTCCTCTCAGTTTCCAGAACTTTCTGTCACCAAAATGTGAGGAAAATGTGTTTTTTTAGCCAAATTTAGAGGTTTGCAAAGGATTCTGGGTAACAGAACCTGGTCAGAGCCCCACAGGTCACCCCATCTTGGATTCCCCTAGGTCTCTAGTTCTCAAAAATGCACAGGTTTGGTAGGTTTCCCTAGGTGCCAGCTGAGCTAGAGGCCAAAATATACAGGTAGGCACTTTGCAAAAAACAGCTCTGTTTTCTGTTAAAAAATGGGATGTGCCCACTTTGTGTTTTGGGACATTTCCTGTCGCGGGCACTAGGACTACCCACACAAGTGAGGTATCATTTTTATCGGGAGACTTGGGGGAACGCTGGGTGGAAGGAAATTTGTGGCTCCTCTCAGATTCCAGAACTTTCTGTCTCCGAAATGGAAGGAAAATATGTTTTTTTAGTGTAATTTTGAGGTTTGCAAAGGATTCTGGGTAACAGAACCTGGTCAGAGCCCAAGAAGTCACCCCATCTTGGATTCCCCTAGGTCTTTAGTTTTCAAAAATGCATATTTTTGGTAGGTTTGCCTAGGTGCCGGCTGAGCTAGAGGCCAAAATCTACAGGTAGGCACTTTGCAAAAAACATCTCTGTTTTCTTTTTAAAAAAAATGGGATGTGTCCACGTTGTGTTTTGGGGCGTCTCCTGTCGCGGGCACTAGGCCTACCCACACAAGTGAGGTATCAATTTTATCGGGAGACTTGGGGGAACGCTGGGTGGAAGGAAATTCGTGGCTCCTCTCAGATTCCAGAACTTTCTGTCACCGAAATATAAGGAAAATGTGTTTTTTTAGCCAAAATTTGAGGTTTGCAAAGGATTCTGGGTAACAAAACCTGGTCCGAGCCCCACAATTCACCCCATATGGGATTTCCCTAGGTCTCTAGTTTAAAAAAATGTACAGGTTTGTAGGTTTCCCTAGGTGCCGGCTGAGCTAGAGGCCAAAATCTACAGGTATGCACTTTGCAAAAAACAGCTCTGTTTTCTTTAAACAAAAATGGGATGTGTCCACGTTGTGTTTTGGGGCATATCCTGTCGCGGGCGCTAGGTCTACCCACACAAGTGAGGTATCATTTTTATTGGGAGACTTGGGGGAATGCTGGGTGGAAGGAAATTTGTGGCTCCTCTCAGATTCCAGAACTTTCTGTCACCGAAATGTGAGGAAAATGTGTTTTTTTAGCCAAAATTTGAGGTTTGCAAAGGATTCTGGGTAACAGAACCTGGTCAGAGCCCCACAAGTCACCCCATATTGGATTCCCCTACGTCTCTAGTTTTTAAAAATGCACAGGTTTGGTAGGTTTCCCTAGGTGCCGGCTGAGCTAGAGGCCAAAATCTACAGGTAGGCACTTTGCAAAAAACAGCTCTGTTTTCTGTGATGTGTCCACGTTGTGTTTTGGGGCATATCCTGTCGCGGGCGCTAGGCCTACCCACACAAGTGAGGTACCGTTTTTATCGGGAGACCTGGGGGAACCCTGGCTGGAAGGAAATTTGTGGCTCCTCTCAGATTCCAGAACTTTCTGTCACCAAAATGTGAGGAAAATATGTATTTTTAGCCAAATTTTGAGGTTTGCAAAGGATTCTGGGTAACAGAACCTGGTCAGAGTCCCACAAGTCACCCCATGTTGGATTCCCCTACGTCTCTAGTTTTAATAAATGCACAGGTTTGGTAGATTTCCCTAGGTGCCGGCTGAGTTAGAGGCCAAAATCTACAGGTAGGCACTTTGCAAAAAACAGCTCTGTTTTCTGTCAAAAAATGAGATGTGCCCACTTTGTGTTTTGGGACATTTCCTGTCGCGGGCGCTAGGACTACCCACACAAGTGAGGTACCATTTTTTTCTGGAGGCTTGGGGGAACGCTGGGTGGAAGGAAATTTGTGGCTCCTCTCAGATTCCAGAACTTTCTGTCACCGAAATGTGAGGAAAAAAATGTTTTTTTATCCAAATTTTGAGGTTTGCAAAGGATTCTGGGTAACAGAACCTGGTCAGAGCCCCACAAGTCACCCCATCTTGGATTCCCCTAGGTCTCTAGTTTTCAGAAATGCACAGGTTTGGTAGGTTTCCCTAGGAGCCGGCTGAGCTACAGGCCAAAATCTACAGGTAGGCACTTTGCAAAAAACAGCTCTGTTTTCTGTGATGTGTCCACGTTGTGTTTTGGGGCATATCCTGTCGCGAGCGCTATGCCTACCCACACAAGTGAGGTACCATTTTTATCCGGAGACTCTTGGGAACGCTGGGTGGCAGGAAATTTGTTGCTCCTCTCAGATTCCAGCACTTTCTCTCACCGAAATGTGAGGAAAATGTGATTTTTTAGCCAAATTTTGAGATTTGCAAAGGATTCTGGGTAACAGAACCTGGTCAGAGCCCCACAAGTCACCCCATATTGGATTCCCCTAGGTCTCTAGTTTAAAAAAATGCACAGGTTTTGTAGGTTTCCCTAGGTGCCGGCTGAGCTAGAGGCCAAAATCTACTGGTAGGCACTTTGCAAAAAACAGCTCTGTTTTCTGTGATGTGTCCACGTTGTGTTTTGGGGCATACCCTGTCGCAGGCGCTAGGCCTACCCACACAAGTGAGGTACCGTTTTTATCGGGAGACCTGGGGGAACCCTGGCTGGAAGGAAATTTGTGGCTCCTCTCAGATTCCAGAACTTTCTGTCACCGAAATGTGAGGAAAATGTGTTTTTTTAGACAAAATTTGAGGTTTGCAAAAGATTCTGGGTAACAGAACCCGGTCAGAGCCCCACAAGTCACACCAACTTGGATTCCCCTAGGTCTCTAGTTTTAAAAAATGCACAGGTTTGGTAAGTTTCCCTAGGTGCCGTCTGAGCTAGAGGCCAAAATCTACAGGTAGGCACTTTGCAAAAAACAGCTCTGTTTTCTGTGATGTGTCCACGTTGTGTTTTGGGGCATATCCTGTCGCGGGCGCTAGGTCCACCCACACAAGTGAGGTATCATTTTTATTGGGAGACTTGGGGGAACGCTGGGTGGAAGGAAATTTGTGGCTCCTCTCAGATTCCAGAACTTTCTGTCACCGAAATGTGAGGAAAATATGTTTTTTTAGCCAAATTTTGAGGTTTGCAAAGGATTCTGGGTAACAGAACCTGGTCAGAGCCCCACAAGTCACCCCATGTTGGATTCCCCTAGGTCTCTAGTTTAAAAAAATGCAGACGTTTGGTAGGTTTCCCTAGGTGCCGGCTGAGCTAGAGGCCAAAATCTACAGGTAGGCACTTTGCAAAAAACAGCTCTGTTTTCTGTCAAAAAATGAGATGTGCCTACTTTTTGTTTTGGGACATTTCCTGTTGCGGGCGCTAGGACTACCCACACAAGTGAGGTATAATTTTTATCAGGAGACTTGGGGGAACATTGGGTGGAAGGAAATTCGTGGCTCCTCTCAGATTCCAGAACTTTCTGTCACCGAAATGTGAGGAAAATGAATTTATTTAGCCAAAATTTGAGGTTTGCAAAGGATTCTGGGTAACAGAACCTGGTCAGAGCCCCACAAGTCACCCCATCTTGGATTCCCCTAGGTCCCTAGTTTTCAACAATGCACAGGTTTGGTAGGTTTCCCTAGGTGCCGGCTGAGCTAGAGGCCAAAATCTACAGGTAGTCACTTTGCAAAAAACAGCTCTGTTTTCTGTGATGTGTCCACGTTGTGTTTTGGGGCATTTCCTGTTGCGGGCCCTAGGCCTACCCACACAAGTGAGGTACCATTTTTATCGGGAGACTTCGGGGAACGCTGGGTGGAAGGAAATTTGTGGCTCCTCTCAGATTCCAGAACTTTCTGTCACCAAAATGTGAGGAAAATGTGTTTTTTTAGCCAAAATTTGAGGTTTGCAAAGGATTCTGGGTAACAGAACCTGGTCAGAGCCCCACAGGTCACCCCATCTTGGATTCCCCTAGGTCTCTAGTTCTCAAAAATGCACAGGTTTGGTAGGTTTCCCTAGGTGCCAGCTGAGCTAGAGGCCAAAATCTACAGGTAGGCACTTTGCAAAAAACAGCTCTGTTTTCTGTCAAAAAATGGGATGTGTCCACGTTGTGTTTTGGGGCATATCCTGTCGCGGGCGCTAGGTCTACCCACACAAGTGAGGTATCATTTTTATCGGGAGACTTGGGGGAACGCTGGGTGGAAGGAAATTTGTGGCTCCTCACAGATTCCAGAACTTTCTGTCACCGAAATGTGAGGAAAATGTGTTTTTTTAGCCAAAATTTGAGGTTTGCAAAGGATTCTGGGTAACAGAACCTGGTCAGAGCCCCACAAGTCACCCCATATTGGATTTCCCTAGGTCTCTAGTTTTAAAAAATGCACAGGTTTGTAGGTTTCCCTAGGTGTCGGCTGAGCTAGAGGCCAAAATCTACAGGTAGGCACTTTGCAAAAAACAGCTCTGTTTTCTTTCAAAAAATGGGATGTGTCCACGTTGTATTTTGGGGCGTCTCCTGTCGCGGGCGCTAGGCCTACCCACACAAGTGAGGTATCATTTTTATCGGGAGACTTGGGGGAACATTGTGTGGAAGGAAATTCGTGGCTCCTCTCAGATTCCAGAACTTTCTGTCACCGAAATGTGAGGTAAATTTGTTTTTTTAGCTAAAATTTGAGGTTTGCAAAGGATTCTGGGTAACAGAACCTGGTCAGAGCCCCACAAGTCACCCCATATTGGGTTTCCCTAGGTCTCTAGTTTTGAAAAATGCACAGGTTTGTAGGTTTCCCTAGGTGCCGGCTGAGCTAGAGGCCAAAATCTACAGGTAGGCACTTTTCAAAAAACAGCTCTGTTTTCTTTAAAAAAATGGGATGTGTCCACGTTGCGTTTTGGGGCGTTTCCTGTGGCGGGCGCTAGGCCTACCCACACAAGTGAGGTATCATTTTTATCGGGAGACTTGGGGGAACACTGGGTGGAAGGAAATTTGTGGCTCCTCTCAGATTCCAGAACTTTCTGTCACCGAAATGTGAGGAAAATGTGTTTTTTTAGCCAAAATTTGAGGTTTGCAAAGGATTCTGGGTAACAGAACCTGGTCAGAGCCCCACAAGTCACCCCATATTGGATTTCCCTAGGTCTCTAGTTTTATAAAATGCACAGGTTTGTAGGTTTCCCTAGGTGTCGGCTGAGCTAGAGGCCAAAATCTACAGGTAGGCACTTTGCAAAAAACAGCTCTGTTTTCTTTCAAAAAATGGGATGTGTCCACGTTGTGTTTTGGGGCGTCTCCTGTCGCGGGCGCTAGGCCTACCCACACAAGTGAGGTATCATTTTTATCGGGAGACTTGGGGGAACATTGGGTGGAAGGAAATTCGTGGCTCCTCTCAGAATCCAGAACTTTCTGTCACCGAAATGTGAGGAAAATGTGTTTTTTTAGCTAAAATTTGAGGTTTGCAAAGGATTCTGGGTAACAGAACCTGGTCAGAGCCCCACAAGTCACCCCATATTGGGTTTCCCTAGGTCTCTAGTTTTGAAAAATGCACAGGTTTGTAGGTTTCCCTTGGTGTCGGCTGAGCTAGAGGCCAAAATCTACAGGTAGGCACTTTTCAAAAAACAGCTCTGTTTTCTTTAAAAAAATGGGATGTGTCCACGTTGCGTTTTGGGGCGTTTCCTGTGGCGGGCGCTAGGCCTACCCACACAAGTGAGGTATCATTTTTATCGGGAGACTTGGGGGAACACTGGGTGGAAGGAAATTTGTGGCTCCTCTCAGATTCCAGAACTTTCTGTCACCGAAATATGAGGAAAATGTGTTTTTTTAGCCAAAATTTGAGGTTTGCAAAGGATTCTGGGTAACAGAACCTGGTCAGAGCCCCACAAGTCACCCCATATTGGATTCCCCTAGGTCTCTAGTTTTAAAAAATGCACAGGTTTGGTAGGTTTCATTAGGTGCCGGCTGAGCTAGAGGCCAAAATCTACAGGTAGGCACTTTGCAAAAAACAGCTCTGTTTTCTGTGATGTGTCCACGTTGTGTTTTGGGGCATATCCTGTCGCGGGCCCTAGATCTACCCACACAAGTGAGGTATCATTTTTATCGGGAGACTTGGGGGAACGCTGGGTGGTAGGAAATTTGTGGCTCCTCTCAGATTCCAGAACTTTCTGTCACCGAAATATGAGGGAAATGTGTTTTTTTAGCCAAATTTTGAGGTTTGCAAAGAATTCTGGGTAACAAAACCTGGTCAGAGCGCCACAAGTCACCCCATCTTAGATTTCCCTAGGTCTCTAGTTTTAAAAAAAGCACAGGATTGGTAGGTTTCCATAGGTGCCGGCTGAGCTAGGGGCCAAAATCTACAGGTAGGCACTTTGCAAAAAACAGCTCTGTTTTCTGTGATGTGTCCACGTTGTGTTTTGGGGCATATCCTGTCGCGGGCGCTAGGTCTACCCACACAAGTGAGGTATCATTTTTATCGGGAGACTTGGGGGAATGCTGGGTGGAAGGAAATTTGTGGCTCCTCTCAGATTCCAGAACTTTCTGTCACTGAAATGTGAGGAAAATGTGTTTTTTTAGCCAAAATTTGAGGTTTGCAAAGGATTCTGGGTAACAGAACCTGGTCAGAACCCCACAAGTCACCCCATATTGGATTCCCCTAGGTCTCTAGTTTTTAAAAATGCACAGGTTTGGTAGGTTTCCCTAGGTGCCGGCTGAGCTAGAGGCCAAAATGTACAGAGAGGCACTTTGCAAAAAACAGCTCTGTTTTCTGTGATGTGTCCACGTTGTGTTTTGGGGCATATCCTGTCGCGGGCGCTAGGCCTACCCACACAAGTGAGGTACCATTTTTATCTGTTGACTTGGGGGAACGCTGGGTGGAAGGAAATTTGTGGCTCCTCTCAGATTCCAGAACTTTTTGTCACCGAAATGTGAGGAAAAAAATGTTTTTTTATCCAAATTTTGAAGTTTGCAAAGGATTCTGGGTAACAGAACCTGGTCAGAGGCCCACAAGTCACGCCATCTTGGATTCTCCTAGGTCTCTAGTTTTCAAAAATGCACAGGTTTGGTAGGTTTCCCTAGGAGCCGGCAGAGCTAGAGGCCAAAATCTACAGGTAGGAACTTTGCAAAAAACAGCTCTGTTTTCTGTGATGTGTCCACGTTGTGTTTTGGGGCATATCCTGCCGCGAGCGCTATGCCTACCCACACAAGTGAGGTACCATTTTTATGCGGAGACTTGGGGGAACGCTGGGTGGCAGGAAATTTGTTGCTCCTCTCAGATTCCAGAACTTTCTGTCACCAAAATTTGAGGAAAATGTGTTTTTTTAGCCAAATTTAGAGGCTTGCAAAGGATTCTGGGTAACAGAACCTGGTCAGAGCCCCACATGTCACCCCATCTTGGATTCCCCTAGGTCTCTAGTTCTCAAAAATGTACAGGTTTGGTAGGTTTCCCTAGGTGCCGGCTGAGCTATAGGCCAAAAACTACAGGTAGGCACTTTGCAAGAAACAGCTCTGTTTTCTGTCAAAAAATGGGATGTGCCCACTTTGTGTTTTGGGACATTTCCTGTCGCGGGCACTAGGCCTACCCACACAAGTGAGGTACCGTTTTTATCGGGAGACCTGGGGGAACCCTGGCTGGAAGGAAATTCGTGGCTCCTCTCAGATTCCAGAACTTTCTGTCACCGAAATGTGAGGAAAATGTGTTTTTTTCACCAAAATTTGAGGTTTGCAAAGGATTCTGGGTAACAGAACCTGGTCAGAGCCCCACAAGTCACCCCATATTGGATTCCCCTAGGTCTCTAGTTTAAAAAAATGCACAGGTTTGGTAGGTTTCCCTAGGTGCCGGCTGAGCTAGAGGCCAAAATCTACTGGTAGGCACTTTGCAAAAAACAGCTCTGTTTTCTGTGATGTGTCCACGTTGTGTTTTGGGGCATACCCTGTCGCAGGCGCTAGGCCTACCCACACAAGTGAGGTACCGTTTTTATTGGGAGACCTGGGGGAATCCTGGCTGGAAGGAAATTTGTGGCTCCTCTCAGATTCCAGAACTTTCTGTCACCGAAATGTGAGGAAAATGTGTTTTTTTAGACAAAATTTGAGGTTTGCAAAAGATTCTGGGTAACAGAACCTGGTCAGAGCCCCACAAGTCACACCATCTTGGATTCCCCTAGGTCTCTAGTTTTAAAAAATGCACAGGTTTGGTAAGTTTCCCTAGGTGCCGTCTGAGCTAGAGGCCAAAATCTACAGGTAGGCACTTTGCAAAAAACAGCTCTGTTTTCTGTGATGTGTCCACGTTGTGTTTTGGGGCATATCCTGTCGCGGGCGCTAGATCCACCCACACAAGTGAAGTATCATTTTTATTGGGAGACTTGGGGGAACGCTGGGTGGAAGGAAATTTGTGGGTCCTCTCAGATTCCAGAACTTTCTGTCACCGAAATGTGAGGAAAATATGTTTTTTTAGCCAAATTTTGAGGTTTGCAAAGGATTCTGGGTAACAGCACCTGGTCAGAGCCCCACAAGTCACCCCATGTTGGATTCCCCTAGGTCTCTAGTTTAAAAAAATGCAGAGGTTTGGTAGGTTTCCCTAGGTGCCGGCTGAGCTAGAGGCCAAAATCTACAGGTAGGCACTTTGCAAAAAACAGCTCTGTTTTCTGTCAAAAAATGAGATGTGCCTAATTTTTGTTTTGGGACATTTTCTGTTGCGGGCGCTAGGACTACCCACACAAGTGAGGTATAATTTTTATCGGGAGACTTGGGGGAACGCTGGGTGGTAGGAAATTGGTGGCTTCTCTCAGATTCCAGAACTTTCTGTCACCGAAATGTGAGGAAAATGTGTTTTTTTAGCCAAATTTTGAGGTTTGCAAAGGATTCTGGGTAACAGAACCTGGTCCGAGCCCCACAAGTCACCCCATCTTGGATTTCCCTAGGTCTCTAGTTTTAAAAAATGCACAGGTTTGGTAGGTTTCCCTAGGTGCCGGCTGAGCTAGGGGCCAAGATCTACTGGTAGGCACTTTGCAAAAAACAGCTCTGTTTTCTGTGATGTGTCCACGTTGTGTTTTGGGGCATATCCTGTCGCGGGCGCTAGGTCCACCCACACAAGTGAGGTATCATTTTTATTGGGAGACTTGGGGGAACGCTGGGTGGAAGGAAATTTGTGGCTCCTCTCAGATTCCAGAACTTTCTGTCACCGAAATGTGAGGAAAATGTGTTTTTTTAGCCAAATTTTGAGGTTTGCAAAGGATTCTGGGTAACAGAACCTGGTCCGAGCCCCACAAGTCACCCCATCTTGGATTCCCCTAGGTCCCTAGTTTTCAACAATGCACAGGTTTGGTAGGTTTCCCTAGGTGCCGGTTGAGCTACAGGCCAAAATCTACAGGTAGGCACTTTGCAAAAAACAGCTCTGTTTTCTTTCAAAAAATGGGATGTGTCCACGTTGTGTTTTGGGGCATATCCTGTCGGGGGCGCTAGGTCTACCCACACAAGTGAGGTATCATTTTTATTGGGAGACTTGGGGGAATGCTGGGTGGAAGGAAATTTGTGGCTCCTCTCAGATTCCAGAACTTTCTGTCACCGAAATGTGAGGAAAATGTGTTTTTGTAGCCAAAATTTGAGGTTTGCAAAGGATTCTGGGTAACAGAACCTGGTCAGAGCCCCACAAGTCACCCCAAATTGGATTCCCCTACGTCTCTAGTTTTTAAAAATGCACAGGTTTGGTAGGTTTCCCAGGTGCCGGCTGAGCTAGAGGCCAAAATGTACAGGTAGGCACTTTGCAAAAAACAGCTCTGTTTTCTGTGATGTGTCCACGTTGTGTTTTGGGGCATATCCTGTCGCGGGCGCTAGGCCTACCCACACAAGTGAGGTACCGTTTTTATCGGGAGACCTGGGGGAACCCTGGCTGGAAGGAAATTTGTGGCTCCTCTCAGATTCCAGAACTTTCTGTCACCAAAATGTGAGGAAAATATGTATTTTTAGCCAAATTTTGAGGTTTGCAAAGCATTCTGGGTAACAGAACCTGGTCAGAGTCCCACAAGTCACCCCATGTTGGATTCCCCTAGGTCTCTAGTTTTAAAAAATGCACAGGTTTGGTAGATTTCCCTAGGTGCCGGCTGAGCTAGAGGCCAAAATCTACTGGTAGGCACTTTGCAAAAAACAGCTCTGTTTTCTGTGATGTGTCCACGTTGTGTTTTGGGGCATACCCTGTCGCAGGCGCTAGGCCTACCCACACAAGTGAGGTACCGTTTTTATCGGGAGACCTGGGGGAACCCTGGCTGGAAGGAAATTTGTGGCTCCTCTCAGATTCCAGAACTTTCTGTCACCGAAATGTGAGGAAAATGTGTTTTTTTTAGACAAAATTTGAGGTTTGCAAAAGATTCTGGGTAACAGAACCTGGTCAGAGCCCCACAAGTCACACCATGTTGGATTCCCCTAGGTCTCTAGTTTTAAAAAATGCACAGGTTTGGTAGATTTCCCTAGGTGCTGGCTGAGCTAGAGGACAAAATCTACTGGTAGGCACTTTGCAAAAAACAGCTCTGTTTTCTGTGATGTGTCCACGTTGTGTTTTGGGGCATACCCTGTCGCAGGCGCTAGGCCTACCCACACAAGTGAGGTACCGTTTTTATCGGGAGACCTGGGGGAACCCTGGCTGGAAGGAAATTTGTGGCTCCTCTCAGATTCCAGAACTTTTTGTCACCGAAATGTGAGGAAAATGTGTTTTTTTAGACAAAATTTGAGGTTTGCAAAAGATTCTGGGTAACAGAACCTGGTCAGAGCCCCACAAGTCACACCATCTTGGATTCCCCTAGGTCTCTAGTTTTAAAAAATGCACAGGTTTGGTAAGTTTCCCTAGGTGCCGTCTGAGCTAGAGGCCAAAATCTACAGGTAGGCACTTTGCAAAAAACAGCTCTGTTTTCTGTGATGTGTCCACGTTGTGTTTTGGGGCATATCCTGTCGCGGGCGCTAGGTCCACCCACACAAGTGAGGTATCATTTTTATTGGGAGACTTGGGGGAACGCTGGGTGGAAGGAAATTTGTGGCTCCTCTCCGATTCCAGAACTTTCTGTCACCGAAATGTGAGGAAAATATGTTTTTTTTAGCCAAATTTTGAGGTTTGCAAAGGATTCTGGGTAACAGAACCTGGTCAGAGCCCCACAAGTCACCCCATGTTGGATTCCCCTAGGTCTCTAGTTTAAAAAAATGCAGACGTTTGGTAGGTTTCCCTAGGTGCCGGCTGAGCTAGAGGCCAAAATCTACAGGTAGGCACTTTGCAAAAAACAGCTCTGTTTTCTGTGATGTGTCCACGTTGTGTTTTGGGGCATATCCTGTCGCGGGCGCTAGGCCTACCCACACAAGTGAGGTACCGTTTTTATCGGGAGACCTGGGGGAACCCTGGCTGGAAGGAAATTTGTGGCTCCTCTCAGATTCCAGAACTTTCTGTCACCAAAATGTGAGGAAAATATGTATTTTTAGCCAAATTTTGAGGTTTGCAAAGGATTCTGGGTAACAGAACCTGGTCAGAGTCCCACAAGTCACCCCATGTTGGATTCCCCTAGGTCTCTAGTTTTAAAAAATGCACAGGTTTGGTAGATTTCCCTAGGTGCCGGCTGAGCTAGAGGCCAAAATCTACTGGTAGGCACTTTGCAAAAAACAGCTCTGTTTTCTGTGATGTGTCCACGTTGTGTTTTGGGGCATACCCTGTCGCAGGCGCTAGGCCTACCCACACAAGTGAGGTACCGTTTTTATCGGGAGACCTGGGGGAACCCTGGCTGGAAGGAAATTTGTGGCTCCTCTCAGATTCCAGAACTTTCTGTCACCGAAATGTGAGGAAAATGTGTTTTTTTAGACAAAATTTGAGGTTTGCAAAAGATTCTGGGTAACAGAACCTGGTCAGAGCCCCACAAGTCACACCATGTTGGATTCCCCTAGGTCTCTAGTTTTAAAAAATGCACAGGTTTGGTAGATTTCCCTAGGTGCTGGCTGAGCTAGAGGCCAAAATCTACTGGTAGGCACTTTGCAAAAAACAGCTCTGTTTTCTGTGATGTGTCCACGTTGTGTTTTGGGGCATACCCTGTCGCAGGCGCTAGGCCTACCCACACAAGTGAGGTACCGTTTTTATCGGGAGACCTGGGGGAACCCTGGCTGGAAGGAAATTTGTGGCTCCTCTCAGATTCCAGAACTTTTTGTCACCGAAATGTGAGGAAAATGTGTTTTTTTAGACAAAATTTGAGGTTTGCAAAAGATTCTGGGTAACAGAACCTGGTCAGAGCCCCACAAGTCACACCATCTTGGATTCCCCTAGGTCTCTAGTTTTAAAAAATGCACAGGTTTGGTAAGTTTCCCTAGGTGCCGTCTGAGCTAGAGGCCAAAATCTACAGGTAGGCACTTTGCAAAAAACAGCTCTGTTTTCTGTGATGTGTCCACGTTGTGTTTTGGGGCATATCCTGTCGCGGGCGCTAGGTCCACCCACACAAGTGAGGTATCATTTTTATTGGGAGACTTGGGGGAACGCTGGGTGGAAGGAAATTTGTGGCTCCTCTCCGATTCCAGAACTTTCTGTCACCGAAATGTGAGGAAAATATGTTTTTTTAGCCAAATTTTGAGGTTTGCAAAGGATTCTGGGTAACAGAACCTGGTCAGAGCCCCACAAGTCACCCCATGTTGGATTCCCCTAGGTCTCTAGTTTAAAAAAATGCAGACGTTTGGTAGGTTTCCCTAGGTGCCGGCTGAGCTAGAGGCCAAAATCTACAGGTAGGCACTTTGCAAAAAACAGCTCTGTTTTCTGTCAAAAAATGAGATGTGCCTACTTTTTGTTTTGGGACATTTCCTGTTGCGGGCGCTAGGACTACCCACACAAGTGAGGTATAATTTTTATCAGGAGACTTGGGGGAACATTGGGTGGAAGGAAATTCGTGGCTCCTCTCAGATTCCAGAACTTTCTGTCACCGAAATGTGAGGAAAATGAATTTTTTTAGCCAAAATTTGAGGTTTGCAAAGGATTCTGGGTAACAGAACCTGGTCAGAGCCCCACAAGTCACCCCATCTTGGATTCCCCTAGGTCCCTAGTTTTCAACAATGCACAGGTTTGGTAGGTTTCCCTAGGTGCCGGCTGAGCTAGAGGCCAAAATCTACAGGTAGGCACTTTGCAAAAAACAGCTCTGTTTTCTGTGATGTGTCCACGTTGTGTTTTGGGGCATTTCCTGTCGCGGGCCCTAGGCCTACCCACACAAGTGAGGTACCATTTTTATCGGGAGACTTCGGGGAACGCTGGGTGGAAGGAAATTTGTGGCTCCTCTCAGATTCCAGAACTTTCTGTCACCGAAATGTGAGGAAAATGTGTTTTTTTAGCCACATTTAGAGGTTTGCAAAGGATTCTGGGTAACAGAACCTGGTCAGAGCCCCACAGGTCACCCCATCTTGGGTTCCCCTAGGTCTCTAGTTCTCAAAAATGCACAGGTTTGGTAGGTTTCCCTAGGTGCCAGCTGAGCTAGAGGCCAAAATCTACAGGTAGGCACTTTGCAAAAAACAGCTCTGTTTTCTGTCAAAAAATGGGATGTGTCCACGTTGTGTTTTGGGGCATATCCTGTCGCGGGCGCTAGGTCTACCCACACAAGTGATGTATCATTTTTATCGGGAGACTTGGGGGAACGCTGGGTGGAAGGAAATTTGTGGCTCCTCACAGATTCCAGAACTTTCTGTCACCGAAATGTGAGGAAAATGTGTTTTTTTAGCCAAAATTTGAGGTTTGCAAAGGATTCTGGGTAACAGAACCTGGTCAGAGCCCCACAAGTCACCCCATATTGGATTTCCCTAGGTCTCTAGTTTTAAAAAATGCACAGGTTTGTAGGTTTCCCTAGGTGTCGGCTGAGCTAGAGGCCAAAATCTACAGGTAGGCACTTTGCAAAAAACAGCTCTGTTTTCTTTCAAAAAATGGGATGTGTCCACGTTGTATTTTGGGGCGTCTCCTGTCGCGGGCGCTAGGCCTACCCACACAAGTGAGGTATCATTTTTATCGGGAGACTTGGGGGAACATTGTGTGGAAGGAAATTCGTGGCTCCTCTCAGATTCCAGAACTTTCTGTCACCGAAATGTGAGGTAAATTTGTTTTTTTAGCTAAAATTTGAGGTTTGCAAAGGATTCTGGGTAACAGAACCTGGTCAGAGCCCCACAAGTCACCCCATATTGGGTTTCCCTAGGTCTCTAGTTTTGAAAAATGCACAGGTTTGTAGGTTTCCCTAGGTGCCGGCTGAGCTAGAGGCCAAAATCTACAGGTAGGCACTTTTAAAAAAACAGCTCTGTTTTCTTTAAAAAAATGGGATGTGTCCACGTTGCGTTTTGGGGCGTTTCCTGTGGCGGGCGCTAGGCCTACCCACACAAGTGAGGTATCATTTTTATCGGGAGACTTGGGGGAACACTGGGTGGAAGGAAATTTGTGGCTCCTCTCAGATTCCAGAACTTTCTGTCACCGAAATGTGAGGAAAATGTGTTTTTTTAGCCAAAATTTGAGGTTTGCAAAGGATTCTGGGTAACAGAACCTGGTCAGAGCCCCACAAGTCACCCCATATTGTATTTCCCTAGGTCTCTAGTTTTATAAAATGCACAGGTTTGTAGGTTTCCCTAGGTGTCGGCTGAGCTAGAGGCCAAAATCTACAGGTAGGCACTTTGCAAAAAACAGCTCTGTTTTCTTTCAAAAAATGGGATGTGTCCACGTTGTGTTTTGGGGCGTCTCCTGTCGCGGGCGCTAGGCCTACCCACACAAGTGAGGTATCATTTTTATCGGGAGACTTGGGGGAACATTGGGTGGAAGGAAATTCGTGGCTCCTCTCAGAATCCAGAACTTTCTGTCACCGAAATGTGAGGAAAATGTGTTTTTTTAGCTAAAATTTGAGGTTTGCAAAGGATTCTGGGTAACAGAACCTGGTCAGAGCCCCACAAGTCACCCCATATTGGGTTTCCCTAGGTCTCTAGTTTTGAAAAATGCACAGGTTTGTAGGTTTCCCTTGGTGTCGGCTGAGCTAGAAGCCAAAATCTACAGGTAGGCACTTTTCAAAAAACAGCTCTGTTTTCTTTAAAAAAATGGGATGTGTCCACGTTGCGTTTTGGGGCGTTTTCTGTGGCGGGCGCTAGGCCTACCCACACAAGTGAGGTATCATTTTTATCGGGAGACTTGGGGGAACACTGGGTGGAAGGAAATTTGTGGCTCCTCTCAGATTCCAGAACTTTCTGTCACCGAAATGTGAGGAAAATGTGTTTTTTTAGCCAAAATTTGAGGTTTGCAAAGGATTCTGGGTAACAGAACCTGGTCAGAGCCCCACAAGTCACCCCATATTGGATTCCCCTAGGTCTCTAGTTTTAAAAAATGCACAGGTTTGGTAGGTTTCATTAGGTGCCGGCTGAGCTAGAGGCCAAAATCTACAGGTAGGCACTTTGCAAAAAACAGCTCTGTTTTCTGTGATGTGTCCACGTTGTGTTTTGGGGCATATCCTGTCGCGGGCCCTAGATCTACCCACACAAGTGAGGTATCATTTTTATCGGGAGACTTGGGGGAACGCTGGGTGGTAGGAAATTTGTGGCTCCTCTCAGATTCCAGAACTTTCTGTCACCGAAATATGAGGGAAATGTGTTTTTTTAGCCAAATTTTGAGGTTTGCAAAGGATTCTGGGTAACAAAACCTGGTCAGAGCGCCACAAGTCACCCCATCTTAGATTTCCCTAGGTCTCTAGTTTTAAAAAAAGCACAGGATTGGTAGGTTTCCATAGGTGCCGGCTGAGCTAGGGGCCAAAATCTACAGGTAGGCACTTTGCAAAAAACAGCTCTGTTTTCTGTGATGTGTCCACGTTGTGTTTTGGGGCATATCCTGTCGCGGGCGCTAGGTCTACCCACACAAGTGAGGTATCATTTTTATCGGGAGACTTGGGGGAATGCTGGGTGGAAGGAAATTTGTGGCTCCTCTCAGATTCCAGAACTTTCTGTCACTGAAATGTGAGGAAAATGTGTTTTCTTAGCCAAAATTTGAGGTTTGCAAAGGATTCTGGGTAACAGAACCTGGTCAGAGCCCCACAAGTCACCCCATATTGGATTCCCCTAGGTCTCTAGTTTTTAAAAATGCACAGGTTTGGTAGGTTTCCCTAGGCGCCGGCTGAGCTAGAGGCCAAAATGTACAGAGAGGCACTTTGCAAAAAACAGCTCTGTTTTCTGTGATGTGTCCACGTTGTGTTTTGGGGCATATCCTGTCGCGGGCGCTAGGCCTACCCACACAAGTGAGGTACCATTTTTATCTGGAGACTTGGGGGAACGCTGGGTGGAAGGAAATTTGTGGCTCCTCTCAGATTCCAGAACTTTTTGTCACCGAAATGTGAGGAAAAAAATGTTTTTTTATCCAAATTTTGAAGTTTGCAAAGGATTCTGGGTAACAGAACCTGGTCAGAGGCCCACAAGTCACGCCATCTTGGATTCTCCTAGGTCTCTAGTTTTCAAAAATGCACAGGTTTGGTAGGTTTCCCTAGGAGCCGGCAGAGCTAGAGGCCAAAATCTACAGGTAGGAACTTTGCAAAAAACAGCTCTGTTTTCTGTGATGTGTCCACGTTGTGTTTTGGGGCATATCCTGCCGCGAGCGCTATGCCTACCCACACAAGTGAGGTACCATTTTTATGCGGAGACTTGGGGGAACGCTGGGTGGCAGGAAATTTGTTGCTCCTCTCAGATTCCAGAACTTTCTGTCACCAAAATGTGAGGAAAATGTGTTTTTTTAGCCAAATTTAGAGGCTTGCAAAGGATTCTGGGTAACAGAACCTGGTCAGAGCCCCACATGTCACCCCATCTTGGATTCCCCTAGGTCTCTAGTTCTCAAAAATGTACAGGTTTGGTAGGTTTCCCTAGGTGCCGGCTGAGCTATAGGCCAAAAACTACAGGTAGGCACTTTGCAAGAAACAGCTCTGTTTTCTGTCAAAAAATGGGATGTGCCCACTTTGTGTTTTGGGACATTTCCTGTCGCGGGCACTAGGCCTACCCACACAAGTGAGGTACCGTTTTTATCGGGAGACCTGGGGGAACCCTGGCTGGAAGGAAATTCGTGGCTCCTCTCAGATTCCAGAACTTTCTGTCACCGAAATGTGAGGAAAATGTGTTTTTTTCACCAAAATTTGAGGTTTGCAAAGGATTCTGGGTAACAGAACCTGGTCAGAGCCCCACAAGTCACCCCATATTGGATTCCCCTAAGTCTCTAGTTTAAAAAAATGCACAGGTTTGGTAGGTTTCCCTAGGTGCTGGCTGAGCTAGAGGCCAAAATCTACTGGTAGGCACTTTGCAAAAAACAGCTCTGTTTTCTGTGATGTGTCCACGTTGTGTTTTGGGGCATACCCTGTCGCAGGCGCTAGGCCTACCCACACAAGTGAGGTACCGTTTTTATTGGGAGACCTGGGGGAATCCTGGCTGGAAGGAAATTTGTGGCTCCTCTCAGATTCCAGAACTTTCTGTCACCGAAATGTGAGGAAAATGTGTTTTTTTAGACAAAATTTGAGGTTTGCAAAAGATTCTGGGTAACAGAACCTGGTCAGAGCCCCACAAGTCACACCATCTTGGATTCCCCTAGGTCTCTAGTTTTAAAAAATGCACAGGTTTGGTAAGTTTCCCTAGGTGCCGTCTGAGCTAGAGGCCAAAATCTACAGGTAGGCACTTTGCAAAAAACAGCTCTGTTTTCTGTGATGTGTCCACGTTGTGTTTTGGGGCATATCCTGTCGCGGGCGCTAGATCCACCCACACAAGTGAAGTATCATTTTTATTGGGAGACTTGGGGGAACGCTGGGTGGAAGGAAATTTGTGGGTCCTCTCAGATTCCAGAACTTTCTGTCACCGAAATGTGAGGAAAATATGTTTTTTTAGCCAAATTTTGAGGTTTGCAAAGGATTCTGGGTAACAGCACCTGGTCAGAGCCCCACAAGTCACCCCATGTTGGATTCCCCTAGGTCTCTAGTTTAAAAAAATGCAGAGGTTTGGTAGGTTTCCCTAGGTGCCGGCTGAGCTAGAGGCCAAAATCTACAGGTAGGCACTTTGCAAAAAACAGCTCTGTTTTCTGTCAAAAAATGAGATGTGCCTAATTTTTGTTTTGGGACATTTCCTGTTGCGGGCGCTAGGACTACCCACACAAGTGAGGTATAATTTTTATCGGGAGACTTGGGGGAACGCTGGGTGGTAGGAAATTGGTGGCTTCTCTCAGATTCCAGAACTTTCTGTCACCGAAATGTGAGGAAAATGTGTTTTTTTAGCCAAATTTTGAGGTTTGCAAAGGATTCTGGGTAACAGAACCTGGTCCGAGCCCCACAAGTCACCCCATCTTGGATTTCCCTAGGTCTCTAGTTTTAAAAAATGCACAGGTTTGGTAGGTTTCCCTAGGTGCCGGCTGAGCTAGGGGCCAAGATCTACTGGTAGGCACTTTGCAAAAAACAGCTCTGTTTTCTGTGATGTGTCCACGTTGTGTTTTGGGGCATATCCTGTCGCGGGCGCTAGGTCCACCCACACAAGTGAGGTATCATTTTTATTGGGAGACTTGGGGGAACGCTGGGTGGAAGGAAATTTGTGGCTCCTCTCAGATTCCAGAACTTTCTGTCACCGAAATGTGAGGAAAATGTGTTTTTTTAGCCAAATTTTGAGGTTTGCAAAGGATTCTGGGTAACAGAACCTGGTCCGAGCCCCACAAGTCACCCCATCTTGGATTCCCCTAGGTCCCTAGTTTTCAACAATGCACAGGTTTGGTAGGTTTCCCTAGGTGCCGGCTGAGCTACAGGCCAAAATCTACAGGTAGGCACTTTGCAAAAAACAGCTCTGTTTTCTTTCAAAAAATGGGATGTGTCCACGTTGTGTTTTGGGGCATATCCTGTCGGGGGCGCTAGGTCTACCCACACAAGTGAGGTATCATTTTTATTGGGAGACTTGGGGGAATGCTGGGTGGAAGGAAATTTGTGGCTCCTCTCAGATTCCAGAACTTTCTGTCACCGAAATGTGAGGAAAATGTGTTTTTGTAGCCAAAATTTGAGGTTTGCAAAGGATTCTGGGTAACAGAACCTGGTCAGAGCCCCACAAGTCACCCCATATTGGATTCCGCTACGTCTCTAGTTTTTAAAAATGCACAGGTTTGGTAGGTTTCCCTAGGTGCCGGCTGAGCTAGAGGCCAAAATGTACAGGTAGGCACTTTGCAAAAAACAGCTCTGTTTTCTGTGATGTGTCCACGTTGTGTTTTGGGGCATATCCTGTCGCGGGCGCTAGGCCTACCCACACAAGTGAGGTACCGTTTTTATCGGGAGACCTGGGGGAACCCTGGCTGGAAGGAAATTTGTGGCTCCTCTCAGATTCCAGAACTTTCTGTCACCAAAATGTGAGGAAAATATGTATTTTTAGCCAAATTTTGAGGTTTTCAAAGGATACTGGGTAACAGAACCTGGTCAGAGTCCCACAAGTCACCCCATGTTGGATTCCCCTAGGTCTCTAGTTTTAAAAAATGCACAGGTTTGGTAGATTTCCCTAGGTGCCGGCTGAGCTAGAGGCCAAAATCTACTGGTAGGCACTTTGCAAAAAACAGCTCTGTTTTCTGTGATGTGTCCACGTTGTGTTTTGGGGCATACCCTGTCGCAGGCGCTAGGCCTACCCACACAAGTGAGGTACCGTTTTTATCGGGAGACCTGGGGGAACCCTGGCTGGAAGGAAATTTGTGGCTCCTCTCAGATTCCAGAACTTTCTGTCACCGAAATGTGAGGAAAATGTGTTTTTTTAGACAAAATTTGAGGTTTGCAAAAGATTCTGGGTAACAGAACCTGGTCAGAGCCCCACAAGTCACACCATGTTGGATTCCCCTAGGTCTCTAGTTTTAAAAAATGCACAGGTTTGGTAGATTTCCCTAGGTGCCGGCTGAGCTAGAGGCCAAAATCTACTGGTAGGCACTTTGCAAAAAACAGCTCTGTTTTATGTGATGTGTCCACGTTGTGTTTTGGGGCATACCCTGTCGCAGGCGCTAGGCCTACCCACACAAGTGAGGTACCGTTTTTATCGGGAGACCTGGGGGAACCCTGGCTGGAAGGAAATTTGTGGCTCCTCTCAGATTCCAGAACTTTTTGTCACCGAAATGTGAGGAAAATGTGTTTTTTTAGACAAAATTTGAGGTTTGCAAAAGATTCTGGGTAACAGAACCTGGTCAGAGCCCCACAAGTCACACCATCTTGGATTCCCCTAGGTCTCTAGTTTTAAAAAATGCACAGGTTTGGTAAGTTTCCCTAGGTGCCGTCTGAGCTAGAGGCCAAAATCTACAGGTAGGCACTTTGCAAAAAACAGCTCTGTTTTCTGTGATGTGTCCACGTTGTGTTTTGGGGCATATCCTGTCGCGGGCGCTAGGTCCACCCACACAAGTGAGGTATCATTTTTATTGGGAGACTTGGGGGAACGCTGGGTGGAAGGAAATTTGTGGCTCCTCTCCGATTCCAGAACTTTCTGTCACCGAAATGTGAGGAAAATATGTTTTTTTAGCCAAATTTTGAGGTTTGCAAAGGATTCTGGGTAACAGAACCTGGTCAGAGCCCCACAAGTCACCCCATGTTGGATTCCCCTAGGTCTCTAGTTTAAAAAAATGGAGAGGTTTGGTAGGTTTCCCTAGGTGCCGGCTGAGCTAGAGGCCAAAATCTACAGGTAGGCACTTTGCAAAAAACAGCTCTGTTTTCTGTCAAAAAATGAGATGTGCCTACTTTTTGTTTTGGGACATTTCCTGTTGCGGGCGCTAGGACTACCCACACAAGTGAGGTATAATTTTTATCGGGAGACTTGGGGGAACGCTGGGTGGTAGGAAATTGGTGGCTTCTCTCAGATTCCAGAACTTTCTGTCACCGAAATGTGAGGGAAATGTGTTTTTTGAGCCAAATTTTGAGGTTTGCAAAGGATTCTGGGTAACAGAACCTGGTCAGAGCGCCACAAGTCACCCCATCTTGGATTTCCCTAGGTCTCTAGTTTTAAAAAATGCACAGGTTTGGTAGGTTTCCTTAGGTGCCGGCTGAGCTAGGGGCCAAGATCTACTGGTAGGCACTTTGCAAAAAACAGCTCTGTTTTCTATGATGTGTCCACGTTGTGTTTTGGGGCATATCCTGTCACGGGCGCTAGGTCTACCCACACAAGTGAGGTATCATTTTTATCGGGAGAACTGGGGGAACGCTGGGTGGAAGGAAATTTGTTTCTCCTCTCAGATTCCAGAACTTTCTGTCACCGAAATGTGAGGAAAATGTGTTTTTTTAGCCAAATTTTGTAGTTTGCAAAGGATTCTGGGTAACAGAACCTGGTCCGAGCCCCACAAGTCACCCCATCTTGGATTCCCCTAGGTCCCTAGTTTTCAACAATGCACAGGTTTGGTAGGTTTCCCTAGGTGCCGGCTGAGCTACAGGCCAAAATCTACAGGTAGGCCCTTTGCAAAAAACAGCTCTGTTTTCTTTCAAAAAATGGGATGTGTCCACGTTGTGTTTTGCGGCGTCTCCTGACGCGGGCGCTAGGCCTACCCACACAAGTGAGGTATTATTTTTATCGGGAGACTTGGGGGAACATTGGGTGGAAGGAAATTCGTGGCTCCTCTCAGATTCCAGAACTTTCTGTCACCGAAATGTGAGGAAAATGTATTTTTTTAGCCAAAATTTGAGGTTTGCAAAGGATTCTGGGTAACAGAATCTGGTCAGAGCCCCACAAGTCACCCCATATTGGATTCCCCTAGGTCTCTAGTTTTCAAAAATGCACAGGTTTGGTAGGTTTCCCTAGGTGCCGGCTGAGCTAGAGGCCAAAATCTACAGGTAGGCACTTTGCAAAAAAACAGCTCTGTTTTCTGTCAAAAAATGAGATGTAACTACTTTTTGTTTTGGGACATTTCCTGTTGCGGGCGCTAGGACTACCCACACAAGTGAGGTATAATTTTTATCGGGAGACTTGGGGGAACGCTGGGTGGTAGGAAATTGGTGGCTTCTCTCAGATTCCAGAACTTTCTGTCACCGAAATGTGAGGGAAATGTGTTTTTTGAGCCAAATTTTGAGGTTTGCAAAGGATTCTGGGTAACAGAACCTGGTCAGAGCGCCACAAGTCACCCCATCTTGGATTTCCCTAGGTCTCTAGTTTTAAAAAATGCACAGGTTTGGTAGGTTTCCCTAGGTGCCGGCAGAGCTAGGGGCCAAGATCTACTGGTAGGCACTTTGCAAAAAACAGCTCTGTTTTCTGTGATGTGTCCACGTTGTGTTTTGGGGCGTTTCCTGTGGCGGGCGCTAGGCCTACCCACACAAGTGAGGTATCATTTTTATCGGGAGACTTGGGGGAACACTGGGTGGAAGGAAATTTGTGGCTCCTCTCAGATTCCAGAACTTTCTGTCACCGAAATGTGAGGAAAATGTGTTTTTTTAGCCAAAATTTGAGGTTTGCAAAGGATTCTGGGTAACAGAACCTGGTCAGAGCCCCACAAGTCACCCCATATTGGATTCCCCTAGGTCTCTAGTTTTAAAAAATGCACAGGTTTGGTAGGTTTCATTAGGTGCCGGCTGAGCTAGAGGCCAAAATCTACAGGTAGGCACTTTGCAAAAAACAGCTCTGTTTTCTGTGATGTGTCCACGTTGTGTTTTGGGGGCATATCCTGTCTCGGGCGCTAGGTCTACCCACACAAGTGAGGTATCATTTTTATCGGGAGACTTGGGGGAACGCTGGGTGGAAGGAAATTTGTGGCTCCTCTCAGATTCCAGAACTTTCTGTCACCGAAATGTGAGGAAAATATGTTTTTTTAGCCAAATTTTGAGGTTTGCAAAGGATTCTGGGTAACAGAACCTGGTCAGAGCCCCACAAGTCACCCCATATTGGATTCCCCTACGTCTCTAGTTTTTAAAAATGCACAGGTTTGGTAGGTTTCCCTAGGTGCCGGCTGAGCTAGAGGCCAAAATGTACAGACAGGCACTTTGCAAAAAACAGCTCTGTTTTCTGTGATGTGTCCACGTTGTGTTTTGGGGCATATCCTGTCGCGGGCGCTAGGCCTACCCACACAAGTGAGGTACCGTTTTTATCGGGAGACCTGGGGGAACCCTGGCTGGAAGGAAATTTGTGGCTCCTCTCAGATTCCAGAACTTTCTGTCACCAAAATGTGAGGAAAATATGTATTTTTAGCCAAATTTTGAGGTTTGCAAAGGATTCTGGGTAACAGAACCTGGTCAGAGTCCCACAAGTCACCCCATGTTGGATTCCCCTAGGTCTCTAGTTTTAATAAATGCACAGGTTTGGTAGATTTCCCTAGGTGCCGGCTGAGTTAGAGGCCAAAATCTACAGGTAGGCACTTTGCAAAAAACAGCTCTGTTTTCTGTCAAAAAATGAGATGTGCCCACTTTGTGTTTTGGGACATTTCCTGTCGCGGGCGCTAGGACTACCCACACAAGTGAGGTACCATTTTTTTCTGGAGGCTTGGGGGAACGCTGGGTGGAAGGAAATTTGTGGCTCCTCTCAGATTCCAGAACTTTCTGTCACCGAAATGTGAGGAAAAAAATGTTTTTTTATCCAAATTTTGAGGTTTGCAAAGGATTCTGGGTAACAGAACCTGGTCAGAGCCCCACAAGTCACCCCATCTTGGATTCCCCTAGGTCTCTAGTTTTCAGAAATGCACAGGTTTGGTAGGTTTCCCTAGGAGCCGGCTGAGCTAAAGGGCCAAAATCTACAGGTAGGCACTTTGCAAAAAACAGCTCTGTTTTCTGTGATGTGTCCACGTTGTGTTTTGGGGCATATCCTGTCGCGAGCGCTATGCCTACCCACACAAGTGAGGTACCATTTTTATCCGGAGACTCTTGGGAACGCTGGGTGGCAGGAAATTTGTTGCTCCTCTCAGATTCCAGCACTTTCTCTCACCGAAATGTGAGGAAAATGTGATTTTTTAGCCAAATTTTGAGATTTGCAAAGGATTCTGGGTAACAGAACCTGGTCAGAGCCCCACAAGTCACCCCATATTGGATTCCCCTAGGTCTCTAGTTTAAAAAAATGCACAGGTTTGGTAGGTTTCCCTAGGTGCCGGCTGAGCTAGAGGCCAAAATCTACTGGTAGGCACTTTGCAAAAAACAGCTCTGTTTTCTGTGATGTGTCCACGTTGTGTTTTGGGGCATACCCTGTCGCAGGCGCTAGGCCTACCCACACAAGTGAGGTACCGTTTTTATCGGGAGACCTGGGGGAACCCTGGCTGGAAGGAAATTTGTGGCTCCTCTCAGATTCCAGAACTTTCTGTCACCGAAATGTGAGGAAAATGTGTTTTTTTAGACAAAATTTGAGGTTTGCAAAAGATTCTGGGTAACAGAACCTGGTCAGAGCCCCACAAGTCACACCAACTTGGATTCCCCTAGGTCTCTAGTTTTAAAAAATGCACAGGTTTGGTAAGTTTCCCTAGGTGCCGTCTGAGCTAGAGGCCAAAATCTACAGGTAGGCACTTTGCAAAAAACAGCTCTGTTTTCTGTGATGTGTCCACGTTGTGTTTTGGGGCATATCCTGTCGCGGGCGCTAGGTCCACCCACACAAGTGAGGTATCATTTTTATTGGGAGACTTGGGGGAACGCTGGGTGGAAGGAAATTTGTGGCTCCTCTCAGATTCCAGAACTTTCTGTCACCGAAATGTGAGGAAAATATGTTTTTTTAGCCAAATTTTGAGGTTTGCAAAGGATTCTGGGTAACAGAACCTGGTCAGAGCCCCACAAGTCACCCCATGTTGGATTCCCCTAGGTCTCTAGTTTAAAAAAATGCAGATGTTTGGTAGGTTTCCCTAGGTGCCGGCTGAGCTAGAGGCCAAAATCTACAGGTAGGCACTTTGCAAAAAACAGCTCTGTTTTCTGTCAAAAAATGAGATGTGCCTACTTTTTGTTTTGGGACATTTCCTGTTGCGGGCGCTAGGACTACCCACACAAGTGAGGTATAATTTTTATCAGGAGACTTGGGGGAACATTGGGTGGAAGGAAATTCGTGGCTCCTCTCAGATTCCAGAACTTTCTGTCACCGAAATGTGAGGAAAATGAATTTTTTTAGCCAAAATTTGAGGTTTGCAAAGGATTCTGGGTAACAGAACCTGGTCAGAGCCCCACAAGTCACCCCATCTTGGATTCCCCTAGGTCCCTAGTTTTCAACAATGCACAGGTTTGGTAGGTTTCCCTAGGTGCCGGCTGAGCTAGAGGCCAAAATCTACAGGTAGTCACTTTGCAAAAAACAGCTCTGTTTTCTGTGATGTGTCCACGTTGTGTTTTGGGGCATTTCCTGTCGCGGGCCCTAGGCCTACCCACACAAGTGAGGTACCATTTTTATCGGGAGACTTCGGGGAACGCTGGGTGGAAGGAAATTTGTGGCTCCTCTCAGATTCCAGAACTTTCTGTCACCAAAATGTGAGGAAAATGTGTTTTTTTAGCCACATTTAGAGGTTTGCAAAGGATTCTGGGTAACAGAACCTGGTCAGAGCCCCACAGGTCACCCCATCTTGGGTTCCCCTAGGTCTCTAGTTCTCAAAAATGCACAGGTTTGGTAGGTTTCCCTAGGTGCCAGCTGAGCTAGAGGCCAAAATCTACAGGTAGGCACTTTTAAAAAAACAGCTCTGTTTTCTTTAAAAAAATGGGATGTGTCCACGTTGCGTTTTGGGGCGTTTCCTGTGGCGGGCGCTAGGCCTACCCACACAAGTGAGGTATCATTTTTATCGGGAGACTTGGGGGAACACTGGGTGGAAGGAAATTTGTGGCTCCTCTCAGATTCCAGAACTTTCTGTCACCGAAATGTGAGGAAAATGTGTTTTTTTAGCCAAAATTTGAGGTTTGCAAAGGATTCTGGGTAACAGAACCTGGTCAGAGCCCCACAAGTCACCCCATATTGTATTTCCCTAGGTCTCTAGTTTTATAAAATGCACAGGTTTGTAGGTTTCCCTAGGTGTCGGCTGAGCTAGAGGCCAAAATCTACAGGTAGGCACTTTGCAAAAAACAGCTCTGTTTTCTTTCAAAAAATGGGATGTGTCCACGTTGTGTTTTGGGGCGTCTCCTGTCGCGGGCGCTAGGCCTACCCACACAAGTGAGGTATCATTTTTATCGGGAGACTTGGGGGAACATTGGGTGGAAGGAAATTCGTGGCTCCTCTCAGAATCCAGAACTTTCTGTCACCGAAATGTGAGGAAAATGTGTTTTTTTAGCTAAAATTTGAGGTTTGCAAAGGATTCTGGGTAACAGAACCTGGTCAGAGCCCCACAAGTCACCCCATATTGGGTTTCCCTAGGTCTCTAGTTTTGAAAACTGCACAGGTTTGTAGGTTTCCCTTGGTGTCGGCTGAGCTAGAGGCCAAAATCTACAGGTAGGCACTTTTCAAAAAACAGCTCTGTTTTCTTTAAAAAAATGGGATGTGTCCACGTTGCGTTTTGGGGCGTTTCCTGTGGCGGGCGCTAGGCCTACCCACACAAGTGAGGTATCATTTTTATCGGGAGACTTGGGGGAACACTGGGTGGAAGGAAATTTGTGGCTCCTCTCAGATTCCAGAACTTTCTGTCACCGAAATGTGAGGAAAATGTGTTTTTTTAGCCAAAATTTGAGGTTTGCAAAGGATTCTGGGTAACAGAACCTGGTCAGAGCCCCACAAGTCACCCCATATTGGATTCCCCTAGGTCTCTAGTTTTAAAAAATGCACAGGTTTGGTAGGTTTCATTAGGTGCCGGCTGAGCTAGAGGCCAAAATCTACAGGTAGGCACTTTGCAAAAAACAGCTCTGTTTTCTGTGATGTGTCCACGTTGTGTTTTGGGGCATATCCTGTCGCGGGCCCTAGATCTACCCACACAAGTGAGGTATCATTTTTATCGGGAGACTTGGGGGAACGCTGGGTGGTAGGAAATTTGTGGCTCCTCTCAGATTCCAGAACTTTCTGTCACCGAAATATGAGGGAAATGTGTTTTTTTAGCCAAATTTTGAGGTTTGCAAAGGATTCTGGGTAACAAAACCTGGTCAGAGCGCCACAAGTCACCCCATCTTAGATTTCCCTAGGTCTCTAGTTTTAAAAAAAGCACAGGATTGGTAGGTTTCCATAGGTGCCGGCTGAGCTAGGGGCCAAAATCTACAGGTAGGCACTTTGCAAAAAACAGCTCTGTTTTCTGTGATGTGTCCACGTTGTGTTTTGGGGCATATCCTGTCGCGGGCGCTAGGTCTACCCACACAAGTGAGGTATCATTTTTATCGGGAGACTTGGGGGAATGCTGGGTGGAAGGAAATTTGTGGCTCCTCTCAGATTCCAGAACTTTCTGTCACTGAAATGTGAGGAAAATGTGTTTTTTTAGCCAAAATTTGAGGTTTGCAAAGGATTCTGGGTAACAGAACCTGGTCAGAGCCCCACAAGTCACCCCATATTGGATTCCCCTAGGTCCCTAGTTTTCAACAATGCACAGGTTTGGTAGGTTTCCCTAGGTGCCGGCTGAGCTAGAGGCCAAAATCTACAGGTAGGCACTTTGCAAAAAACAGCTCTGTTTTCTGTCAAAAAATGAGATGTGCCTACTTTTTGTTTTGGGACATTTCCTGTTGCGGGCGCTAGGACTACCCACACAAGTGAGGTATAATTTTTATCAGGAGACTTGGGGGAACATTGGGTGGAAGGAAATTCGTGGCTCCTCTCAGATTCCAGAACTTTCTGTCACCGAAATGTGAGGAAAATGAATTTTTTTAGCCAAAATTTGAGGTTTGCAAAGGATTCTGGGTAACAGAACCTGGTCAGAGCCCCACAAGTCACCCCATCTTGGATTCCCCTAGGTCCCTAGTTTTCAACAATGCACAGGTTTGGTAGGTTTCCCTAGGTGCCGGCTGAGCTAGAGGCCAAAATCTACAGGTAGTCACTTTGCAAAAAACAGCTCTGTTTTCTGTGATGTGTCCACGTTGTGTTTTGGGGCATTTCCTGTCGCGGGCCCTAGGCCTACCCACACAAGTGAGGTACCATTTTTATCGGGAGACTTCGGGGAACGCTGGGTGGAAGGAAATTTGTGGCTCCTCTCAGATTCCAGAACTTTCTGTCACCAAAATGTGAGGAAAATGTGTTTTTTTAGCCACATTTAGAGGTTTGCAAAGGATTCTGGGTAACAGAACCTGGTCAGAGCCCCACAGGTCACCCCATCTTGGGTTCCCCTAGGTCTCTAGTTCTCAAAAATGCACAGGTTTGGTAGGTTTCCCTAGGTGCCAGCTGAGCTAGAGGCCAAAATCTACAGGTAGGCACTTTTCAAAAAACAGCTCTGTTTTCTTTAAAAAAATGGGATGTGTCCACGTTGCGTTTTGGGGCGTTTCCTGTGGCGGGCGCTAGGCCTACCCACACAAGTGAGGTATCATTTTTATCGGGAGACTTGGGGGAACACTGGGTGGAAGGAAATTTGTGGCTCCTCTCAGATTCCAGAACTTTCTGTCACCGAAATGTGAGGAAAATGTGTTTTTTTAGCCAAAATTTGAGGTTTGCAAAGGATTCTGGGTAACAGAACCTGGTCAGAGCCCCACAAGTCACCCCATATTGTATTTCCCTAGGTCTCTAGTTTTATAAAATGCACAGGTTTGTAGGTTTCCCTAGGTGTCGGCTGAGCTAGAGGCCAAAATCTACAGGTAGGCACTTTGCAAAAAACAGCTCTGTTTTCTTTCAAAAAATGGGATGTGTCCACGTTGTGTTTTGGGGCGTCTCCTGTCGCGGGCGCTAGGCCTACCCACACAAGTGAGGTATCATTTTTATCGGGAGACTTGGGGGAACATTGGGTGGAAGGAAATTCGTGGCTCCTCTCAGAATCCAGAACTTTCTGTCACCGAAATGTGAGGAAAATGTGTTTTTTTAGCTAAAATTTGAGGTTTGCAAAGGATTCTGGGTAACAGAACCTGGTCAGAGCCCCACAAGTCACCCCATATTGGGTTTCCCTAGGTCTCTAGTTTTGAAAAATGCACAGGTTTGTAGGTTTCCCTTGGTGTCGGCTGAGCTAGAGGCCAAAATCTACAGGTAGGCACTTTTCAAAAAACAGCTCTGTTTTCTTTTAAAAAATGGGATGTGTCCACGTTGCGTTTTGGGGCGTTTCCTGTGGCGGGCGCTAGGCCTACCCACACAAGTGAGGTATCATTTTTATCGGGAGACTTGGGGGAACACTGGGTGGAAGGAAATTTGTGGCTCCTCTCAGATTCCAGAACTTTCTGTCACCGAAATGTGAGGAAAATGTGTTTTTTTAGCCAAAATTTGAGGTTTGCAAAGGATTCTGGGTAACAGAACCTGGTCAGAGCCCCACAAGTCACCCCATATTGGATTCCCCTAGGTCTCTAGTTTTAAAAAATGCACAGGTTTGGTAGGTTTCATTAGGTGCCGGCTGAGCTAGAGGCCAAAATCTACAGGTAGGCACTTTGCAAAAAACAGCTCTGTTTTCTGTGATGTGTCCACGTTGTGTTTTGGGGCATATCCTGTCGCGGGCCCTAGATCTACCCACACAAGTGAGGTATCATTTTTATCGGGAGACTTGGGGGAACGCTGGGTGGTAGGAAATTTGTGGCTCCTCTCAGATTCCAGAACTTTCTGTCACCGAAATATGAGGGAAATGTGTTTTTTAGCCAAATTTTGAGGTTTGCAAAGGATTCTGGGTAACAAAACCTGGTCAGAGCGCCACAAGTCACCCCATCTTAGATTTCCCTAGGTCTCTAGTTTTAAAAAAAGCACAGGATTGGTAGGTTTCCATAGGTGCCGGCTGAGCTAGGGGCCAAAATCTACAGGTAGGCACTTTGCAAAAAACAGCTCTGTTTTCTGTGATGTGTCCACGTTGTGTTTTGGGGCATATCCTGTCGCGGGCGCTAGGTCTACCCACACAAGTGAGGTATCATTTTTATCGGGAGACTTGGGGGAATGCTGGGTGGAAGGAAATTTGTGGCTCCTCTCAGATTCCAGAACTTTCTGTCACTGAAATGTGAGGAAAATGTGTTTTTTTAGCCAAAATTTGAGGTTTGCAAAGGATTCTGGGTAACAGAACCTGGTCAGAGCCCCACAAGTCACCCCATATTGGATTCCCCTAGGTCTCTAGTTTTTAAAAATGCACAGGTTTGGTAGGTTTCCCTAGGCGCCGGCTGAGCTAGAGGCCAAAATGTACAGAGAGGCACTTTGCAAAAAACAGCTCTGTTTTCTGTGATGTGTCCACGTTGTGTTTTGGGGCATATCCTGTCGCGGGCGCTAGGCCTACCCACACAAGTGAGGTACCATTTTTATCTGGAGACTTGGGGGAACGCTGGGTGGAAGGAAATTTGTGGCTCCTCTCAGATTCCAGAACTTTTTGTCACCGAAATGTGAGGAAAAAAATGTTTTTTTATCCAAATTTTGAAGTTTGCAAAGGATTCTGGGTAACAGAACCTGGTCAGAGGCCCACAAGTCACGCCATCTTGGATTCTCCTAGGTCTCTAGTTTTCAAAAATGCACAGGTTTGGTAGGTTTCCCTAGGAGCCGGCAGAGCTAGAGGCCAAAATCTACAGGTAGGAACTTTGCAAAAAACAGCTCTGTTTTCTGTGATGTGTCCACGTTGTGTTTTGGGGCATATCCTGCCGCGAGCGCTATGCCTACCCACACAAGTGAGGTACCATTTTTATGCGGAGACTTGGGGGAACGCTGGGTGGCAGGAAATTTGTTGCTCCTCTCAGATTCCAGAACTTTCTGTCACCAAAATGTGAGGAAAATGTGTTTTTTTAGCCAAATTTAGAGGCTTGCAAAGGATTCTGGGTAACAGAACCTGGTCAGAGCCCCACATGTCACCCCATCTTGGATTCCCCTAGGTCTCTAGTTCTCAAAAATGTACAGGTTTGGTAGGTTTCCCTAGGTGCCGGCTGAGCTATAGGCCAAAAACTACAGGTAGGCACTTTGCAAGAAACAGCTCTGTTTTCTGTCAAAAAATGGGATGTGCCCACTTTGTGTTTTGGGACATTTCCTGTCGCGGGCACTAGGCCTACCCACACAAGTGAGGTACCGTTTTTATCGGGAGACCTGGGGGAACCCTGGCTGGAAGGAAATTCGTGGCTCCTCTCAGATTCCAGAACTTTCTGTCACCGAAATGTGAGGAAAATGTGTTTTTTTCACCAAAATTTGAGGTTTGCAAAGGATTCTGGGTAACAGAACCTGGTCAGAGCCCCACAAGTCACCCCATATTGGATTCCCCTAGGTCTCTAGTTTAAAAAAATGCACAGGTTTGGTAGGTTTCCCTAGGTGCTGGCTGAGCTAGAGGCCAAAATCTACTGGTAGGCACTTTGCAAAAAACAGCTCTGTTTTCTGTGATGTGTCCACGTTGTGTTTTGGGGCATACCCTGTCGCAGGCGCTAGGCCTACCCACACAAGTGAGGTACCGTTTTTATTGGGAGACCTGGGGGAATCCTGGCTGGAAGGAAATTTGTGGCTCCTCTCAGATTCCAGAACTTTCTGTCACCGAAATGTGAGGAAAATGTGTTTTTTTAGACAAAATTTGAGGTTTGCAAAAGATTCTGGGTAACAGAACCTGGTCAGAGCCCCACAAGTCACACCATCTTGGATTCCCCTAGGTCTCTAGTTTTAAAAAATGCACAGGTTTGGTAAGTTTCCCTAGGTGCCGTCTGAGCTAGAGGCCAAAATCTACAGGTAGGCACTTTGCAAAAAACAGCTCTGTTTTCTGTGATGTGTCCACGTTGTGTTTTGGGGCATATCCTGTCGCGGGCGCTAGATCCACCCACACAAGTGAAGTATCATTTTTATTGGGAGACTTGGGGGAACGCTGGGTGGAAGGAAATTTGTGGGTCCTCTCAGATTCCAGAACTTTCTGTCACCGAAATGTGAGGAAAATATGTTTTTTTAGCCAAATTTTGAGGTTTGCAAAGGATTCTGGGTAACAGCACCTGGTCAGAGCCCCACAAGTCACCCCATGTTGCATTCCCCTAGGTCTCTAGTTTAAAAAAATGCAGAGGTTTGGTAGGTTTCCCTAGGTGCCGGCTGAGCTAGAGGCCAAAATCTACAGGTAGGCACTTTGCAAAAAACAGCTCTGTTTTCTGTCAAAAAATGAGATGTGCCTAATTTTTGTTTTGGGACATTTCCTGTTGCGGGCGCTAGGACTACCCACACAAGTGAGGTATAATTTTTATCGGGAGACTTGGGGAAACGCTGGGTGGTAGGAAATTGGTGGCTTCTCTCAGATTCCAGAACTTTCTGTCACCGAAATGTGAGGAAAATGTGTTTTTTTAGCCAAATTTTGAGGTTTGCAAAGGATTCTGGGTAACAGAACCTGGTCCGAGCCCCACAAGTCACCCCATCTTGGATTTCCCTAGGTCTCTAGTTTTAAAAAATGCACAGGTTTGGTAGGTTTCCCTAGGTGCCGGCTGAGCTAGGGGCCAAGATCTACTGGTAGGCACTTTGCAAAAAACAGCTCTGTTTTCTGTGATGTGTCCACGTTGTGTTTTGGGGCATATCCTGTCGCGGGCGCTAGGTCCACCCACACAAGTGAGGTATCATTTTTATTGGGAGACTTGGGGGAACGCTGGGTGGAAGGAAATTTGTGGCTCCTCTCAGATTCCAGAACTTTCTGTCACCGAAATGTGAGGAAAATGTGTTTTTTTAGCCAAATTTTGAGGTTTGTAAAGGATTCTGGGTAACAGAACCTGGTCCGAGCCCCACAAGTCACCCCATCTTGGATTCCCCTAGGTCCCTAGTTTTCAACAATGCACAGGTTTGGTAGGTTTCCCTAGGTGCCGGCTGAGCTACAGGCCAAAATCTACAGGTAGGCACTTTGCAAAAAACAGCTCTGTTTTCTTTCAAAAAATGGGATGTGTCCACGTTGTGTTTTGGGGCATATCCTGTCGGGGGCGCTAGGTCTACCCACACAAGTGAGGTATCATTTTTATTGGGAGACTTGGGGGAATGCTGGGTGGAAGGAAATTTGTGGCTCCTCTCAGATTCCAGAACTTTCTGTCACCGAAATGTGAGGAAAATGTGTTTTTGTAGCCAAAATTTGAGGTTTGCAAAGGATTCTGGGTAACAGAACCTGGTCAGAGCCCCACAAGTCACCCCATATTGGATTCCCCTACGTCTCTAGTTTTTAAAAATGCACAGGTTTGGTAGGTTTCCCTAGGTGCCGGCTGAGCTAGAGGCCAAAATGTACAGGTAGGCACTTTGCAAAAAACAGCTCTGTTTTCTGTGATGTGTCCACGTTGTGTTTTGGGGCATATCCTGTCGCGGGCGCTAGGCCTACCCACACAAGTGAGGTACCGTTTTTATCGGGAGACCTGGGGGAACCCTGGCTGGAAGGAAATTTGTGGCTCCTCTCAGATTCCAGAACTTTCTGTCACCAAAATGTGAGGAAAATATGTATTTTTAGCCAAATTTTGAGGTTTGCAAAGGATACTGGGTAACAGAACCTGGTCAGAGTCCCACAAGTCACCCCATGTTGGATTCCCCTAGGTCTCTAGTTTTAAAAAATGCACAGGTTTGGTAGATTTCCCTAGGTGCCGGCTGAGCTAGAGGCCAAAATCTACTGGTAGGCACTTTGCAAAAAACAGCTCTGTTTTCTGTGATGTGTCCACGTTGTGTTTTGGGGCATACCCTGTCGCAGGCGCTAGGCCTACCCACACAAGTGAGGTACCGTTTTTATCGGGAGACCTGGGGGAACCCTGGCTGGAAGGAAATTTGTGGCTCCTCTCAGATTCCAGAACTTTCTGTCACCGAAATGTGAGGAAAATGTGTTTTTTTAGACAAAATTTGAGGTTTGCAAAAGATTCTGGGTAACAGAACCTGGTCAGAGCCCCACAAGTCACACCATGTTGGATTCCCCTAGGTCTCTAGTTTTAAAAAATGCACAGGTTTGGTAGATTTCCCTAGGTGCCGGCTGAGCTAGAGGCCAAAATCTACTGGTAGGCACTTTGCAAAAAACAGCTCTGTTTTCTGTGATGTGTCCACGTTGTGTTTTGGGGCATACCCTGTCGCAGGCGCTAGGCCTACCCACACAAGTGAGGTACCGTTTTTATCGGGAGACATGGGGGAACCCTGGCTGGAAGGAAATTTGTGGCTCCTCTCAGATTCCAGAACTTTTTGTCACCGAAATGTGAGGAAAATGTGTTTTTTTAGACAAAATTTGAGGTTTGCAAAAGATTCTGGGTAACAGAACCTGGTCAGAGCCCCACAAGTCACACCATCTTGGATTCCCCTAGGTCTCTAGTTTTAAAAAATGCACAGGTTTGGTAAGTTTCCCTAGGTGCCGTCTGAGCTAGAGGCCAAAATCTACAGGTAGGCACTTTGCAAAAAACAGCTCTGTTTTCTGTGATGTGTCCACGTTGTGTTTTGGGGCATATCCTGTCGCGGGCGCTAGGTCCACCCACACAAGTGAGGTATCATTTTTATTGGGAGACTTGGGGGAACGCTGGGTGGAAGGAAATTTGTGGCTCCTCTCAGATTCCAGAACTTTCTGTCACCGAAATGTGAGGAAAATATGTTTTTTTAGCCAAATTTTGAGGTTTGCAAAGGATTCTGGGTAACAGAACCTGGTCAGAGCCCCACAAGTCACCCCATGTTGGATTCCCCTAGGTCTCTAGTTTAAAAAAATGCAGAGGTTTGGTAGGTTTCCCTAGGTGCCGGCTGAGCTAGAGGCCAAAATCTACAGGTAGGCACTTTGCAAAAAACAGCTCTGTTTTCTGTCAAAAAATGAGATGTGCCTACTTTTTGTTTTGGGACATTTCCTGTTGCGGGCGCTAGGACTACCCACACAAGTGAGGTATAATTTTTATCGGGAGACTTGGGGGAACGCTGGGTGGTAGGAAATTGGTGGCTTCTCTCAGATTCCAGAACTTTCTGTCACCGAAATGTGAGGGAAATGTGTTTTTTGAGCCAAATTTTGAGGTTTGCAAAGGATTCTGGGTAACAGAACCTGGTCAGAGCGCCACAAGTCACCCCATCTTGGATTTCCCTAGGTCTCTAGTTTTAAAAAATGCACAGGTTTGGTAGGTTTCCTTAGGTGCCGGCTGAGCTAGGGGCCAAGATCTACTGGTAGGCACTTTGCAAAAAACAGCTCTGTTTTCTGTGATGTGTCCACGTTGTGTTTTGGGGCATATCCTGTCACGGGCGCTAGGTCTACCCACACAAGTGAGGTATCATTTTTATCGGGAGAACTGGGGGAACGCTGGGTGGAAGGAAATTTGTGGCTCCTCTCAGATTCCAGAACTTTCTGTCACCGAAATGTGAGGAAAATGTGTTTTTTTAGCCAAATTTTGTAGTTTGCAAAGGATTCTGGGTAACAGAACCTGGTCCGAGCCCCACAAGTCACCCCATCTTGGATTCCCCTAGGTCCCTAGTTTTCAACAATGCACAGGTTTGGTAGGTTTCCCTAGGTGCCGGCTGAGCTACAGGCCAAAATCTACAGGTAGGCCCTTTGCAAAAAACAGCTCTGTTTTCTTTCAAAAAATGGGATGTGTCCACGTTGTGTTTTGCGGCGTCTCCTGTCGCGGGCGCTAGGCCTACCCACACAAGTGAGGTATTATTTTTATCGGGAGACTTGGGGGAACATTGGGTGGAAGGAAATTCGTGGCTCCTCTCAGATTCCAGAACTTTCTGTCACCGAAATGTGAGGAAAATGTATTTTTTTAGCCAAAATTTGAGGTTTGCAAAGGATTCTGGGTAACAGAATCTGGTCAGAGCCCCACAAGTCACCCCATATTGGATTCCCCTAGGTCTCTAGTTTTCAAAAATGCACAGGTTTGGTAGGTTTCCCTAGGTGCCGGCTGAGCTAGAGGCCAAAATCTACAGGTAGGCACTTTGCAAAAAAACAGCTCTGTTTTCTGTCAAAAAATGAGATGTAACTACTTTTTGTTTTGGGACATTTCCTGTTGCGGGCGCTAGGACTACCCACACAAGTGAGGTATAATTTTTATCGGGAGACTTGGGGGAACGCTGGGTGGTAGGAAATTGGTGGCTTCTCTCAGATTCCAGAACTTTCTGTCACCGAAATGTGAGGGAAATGTGTTTTTTGAGCCAAATTTTGAGGTTTGCAAAGGATTCTGGGTAACAGAACCTGGTCAGAGCGCCACAAGTCACCCCATCTTGGATTTCCCTAGGTCTCTAGTTTTAAAAAATGCACAGGTTTGGTAGGTTTCCCTAGGTGCCGGCAGAGCTAGGGGCCAAGATCTACTGGTAGGCACTTTGCAAAAAACAGCTCTGTTTTCTGTGATGTGTCCACGTTGTGTTTTGGGGCGTTTCCTGTGGCGGGCGCTAGGCCTACCCACACAAGTGAGGTATCATTTTTATCGGGAGACTTGGGGGAACACTGGGTGGAAGGAAATTTGTGGCTCCTCTCAGATTCCAGAACTTTCTGTCACCGAAATGTGAGGAAAATGTGTTTTTTTAGCCAAAATTTGAGGTTTGCAAAGGATTCTGGGTAACAGAACCTGGTCAGAGCCCCACAAGTCACCCCATATTGGATTCCCCTAGGTCTCTAGTTTTAAAAAATGCACAGGTTTGGTAGGTTTCATTAGGTGCCGGCTGAGCTAGAGGCCAAAATCTACAGGTAGGCACTTTGCAAAAAACAGCTCTGTTTTCTGTGATGTGTCCACGTTGTGTTTTGGGGCATATCCTGTCGCGGGCGCTAGATCTACCCACACAAGTGAGGTATCATTTTTATCGGGAGACTTGGGGGAACGCTGGGTGGTAGGAAATTTGTGGCTCCTCTCAGATTCCAGAACTTTCTGTCACCGAAATGTGAGGGAAATGTGTTTTTTTTGCCAAATTTTGAGGTTTGCAAAGGATTCTGAGTAAAAGAGCCTGGTCAGAGCGCCACAAGTCACCCCATCTTGGATTTCCCTAGGTCTCTAGTTTTAAAAAATGCACAGGTTTGGTATGTTTCCCTAGGTGCCGGCTGAGCTAGGGGCCAAAATCTACAGGTAGGCACTTTGCAAAAAACAGCTCTGTTTTCTGTGATGTGTCCACGTTGTGTTTTGGGGCATATCCTGTCGCGGGCGCTAGGTCTACCTACACAAGTGAGGTATCATTTTTATCGGGAGAATTGGGGGAACGCTGGGTGGAAGGAAATTTGTGGCTCCTCTCAGATTCCAGAACTTTCTGTCACCAAAATGTGAGGAAAATGTGTTTTTTAGCCAAATTTTGAGGTTTGCAAAGGATTCTGGGTAACAGAACCTGGTCAGAGCCCCACAAGTCACCCCATCTTGGATTCCCCTAGGTCCCTAGTTTTCAACAATGCACAGGTTTGGTAGGTTTCCCTAGGTGCCGGCTGAGCTAGAAGCCAAAATCTACAGGTAGGCACTTTGCAAAAAACAGCTCTGTTTTCTGTGATGTGTCCACGTTGTGTTTTGGGGCATTTCCTGTCGCGGGCGCAAGGCCTACCCACACAAGTGAGATACCATTTTTATCGGGAGAGTTCGGGGAACGCTGGGTGGAAGGAAATTTGTGGCTCCTCTCAGTTTCCAGAACTTTCTGTCACCAAAATGTGAGGAATTTAGCCAAATTTAGAGGTTTGCAAAGGATTCTGGGTAACAGAACCTGGTCAGAGCCCCACAGGTCACCCCATCTTGGATTCCCCTAGGTCTCTAGTTCTCAAAAATGCACAGGTTTGGTAGGTTTCCCTAGGTGCCAGCTGAGCTAGAGGCCAAAATATACAGGTAGGCACTTTGCAAAAAACAGCTCTGTTTTCTGTTAAAAAATGGGATGTGCCCACTTTGTGTTTTGGGACATTTCCTGTCGCGGGCACTAGGACTACCCACACAAGTGAGGTATCATTTTTATCGGGAGACTTGGGGGAACGCTGGGTGGAAGGAAATTTGTGGCTCCTCTCAGATTCCAGAACTTTCTGTCTCCGAAATGGAAGGAAAATATGTTTTTTTAGTGTAATTTTGAGGTTTGCAAAGGATTCTGGGTAACAGAACCTGGTCAGAGCGCCACAAGTCACCCCATCTTGGATTTCCCTAGGTCTCTAGTTTTAAAAAATGCACAGGTTTGGTAGGTTTCCCTAGGTGCCGGCAGAGCTAGGGGCCAAGATCTACTGGTAGGCACTTTGCAAAAAACAGCTCTGTTTTCTGTGATGTGTCCACGTTGTGTTTTGGGGCGTTTCCTGTGGCGGGCGCTAGGCCTACCCACACAAGTGAGGTATCATTTTTATCGGGAGACTTGGGGGAACACTGGGTGGAAGGAAATTTGTGGCTCCTCTCAGATTCCAGAACTTTCTGTCACCGAAATGTGAGGAAAATGTGTTTTTTTAGCCAAAATTTGAGGTTTGCAAAGGATTCTGGGTAACAGAACCTGGTCAGAGCCCCACAAGTCACCCCATATTGGATTCCCCTAGGTCTCTAGTTTTAAAAAATGCACAGGTTTGGTAGGTTTCATTAGGTGCCGGCTGAGCTAGAGGCCAAAATCTACAGGTAGGCACTTTGCAAAAAACAGCTCTGTTTTCTGTGATGTGTCCACGTTGTGTTTTGGGGCATATCCTGTCGCGGGCGCTAGATCTACCCACACAAGTGAGGTATCATTTTTATCGGGAGACTTGGGGGAACGCTGGGTGGTAGGAAATTTGTGGCTCCTCTCAGATTCCAGAACTTTCTGTCACCGAAATGTGAGGGAAATGTGTTTTTTTTGCCAAATTTTGAGGTTTGCAAAGGATTCTGAGTAAAAGAGCCTGGTCAGAGCGCCACAAGTCACCCCATCTTGGATTTCCCTAGGTCTCTAGTTTTAAAAAATGCACAGGTTTGGTATGTTTCCCTAGGTGCCGGCTGAGCTAGGGGCCAAAATCTACAGGTAGGCACTTTGCAAAAAACAGCTATGTTTTCTGTGATGTGTCCACGTTGTGTTTTGGGGCATATCCTGTCGCGGGCGCTAGGTCTACCTACACAAGTGAGGTATCATTTTTATTGGGAGAATTGGGGGAACGCTGGGTGGAAGGAAATGTGTGGCTCCTCTCAGATTCCAGAACTTTCTGTCACCAAAATGTGAGGAAAATGTGTTTTTTAGCCAAATTTTGAGGTTTGCAAAGGATTCTGGGTAACAGAACCTGGTCAGAGCCCCACAAGTCACCCCATCTTGGATTCCCCTAGGTCCCTAGTTTTCAACAATGCACAGGTTTGGTAGGTTTCCCTAGGTGCCGGCTGAGCTAGAAGCCAAAATCTACAGGTAGGCACTTTGCAAAAAACAGCTCTGTTTTCTGTGATGTGTCCACGTTGTGTTTTGGGGCATTTCCTGTCGCGGGCGCAAGGCCTACCCACACAAGTGAGATACCATTTTTATCGGGAGAGTTCGGGGAACGCTGGGTGGAAGGAAATTTGTGGCTCCTCTCAGTTTCCAGAACTTTCTGTCACCAAAATGTGAGGAATTTAGCCAAATTTAGAGGTTTGCAAAGGATTCTGGGTAACAGAACCTGGTCAGAGCCCCACAGGTCACCCCATCTTGGATTCCCCTAGGTCTCTAGTTCTCAAAAATGCACAGGTTTGGTAGGTTTCCCTAGGTGCCAGCTGAGCTAGAGGCCAAAATATACAGGTAGGCACTTTGCAAAAAACAGCTCTGTTTTCTGTTAAAAAATGGGATGTGCCCACTTTGTGTTTTGGGACATTTCCTGTCGCGGGCACTAGGACTACCCACACAAGTGAGGTATCATTTTTATCGGGAGACTTGGGGGAACGCTGGGTGGAAGGAAATTTGTGGCTCCTCTCAGATTCCAGAACTTTCTGTCTCCGAAATGGAAGGAAAATATGTTTTTTTAGTGTAATTTTGAGGTTTGCAAAGGATTCTGGGTAACAGAACCTGGTCAGAGCCCAAGAAGTCACCCCATCTTGGATTCCCGTAGGTCTTTAGTTTTCAAAAATGCATATTTTTGGTAGGTTTGCCTAGGTGCCGGCTGAGCTAGAGGCCAAAATCTACAGGTAGGCACTTTGCAAAAAACAGCTCTGTTTTCTTTAAAAAAAAAATGGGATGTGTCCACGTTGTGTTTTGGGGCGTCTCCTGTCGCGGGCGCTAGGCCTACCCACACAAGTGAGGTATCAATTTTATCGGGAGACTTGGGGGAACGCTGGGTGGAAGGAAATTCGTGGCTCCTCTCAGATTCTAGAACTTTCTGTCACCAAAATATAAGGAAAATGTGTTTTTTTAGCCAAAATTTGAGGTTTGCAAAGGATTCTGGGTAACAAAACCTGGTCCGAGCCCCACAATTCACCCCATATGGGATTTCCCTAGGTCTCTAGTTTAAAAAAATGTACAGGTTTGTAGGTTTCCCTATGTGCCGGCTGAGCTAGAGGCCAAAATCTACAGGTATGCACTTTGCAAAAAACAGCTCTGTTTTCTTTAAACAAAAATGGGATGTGTCCACGTTGTGTTTTGGGGCATATCCTGTTGCGGGCGCTAGGTCTACCCACACAAGTGAGGTATCATTTTTATTGGGAGACTTGGGGGAATGCTGGGTGGAAGGAAATTTGTGGCTCCTCTCAGATTCCAGAACTTTCTGTCACCGAAATGTGAGGAAAATGTGTTTTTTTAGCCAAAATTTGAGGTTTGCAAAGGATTCTGGGTAACAGAACCTGGTAAGAGCCCCACAAGTCACCCCATATTGGATTCCCCTACGTCTCTAGTTTTTAAAAATGCACAGGTTTGGTATGTTTCCCTAGGTGCCGGCTGAGCTAGAGGCCAAAATGTACAGGTAGGCACTTTGCAAAAAACAGCTCTGTTTTCTGTGATGTGTCCACGTTGTGTTTTGGGGCATATCCTGTCGCGGGCGCTAGGCCTACCCACACAAGTGAGGTGCCGTTTTTATCGGGAGACCTGGGGGAACCCTGGCTGGAAGGAAATTTGTGGCTCCTCTCAGATTCCAGAACTTTCTGTCACCAAAATGTGAGGAAAATATGTATTTTTAGCCAAATTTTGAGGTTTGCAAAGGATTCTGGGTAACAGAACCTGGTCAGAGTCCCACAAGTCACCCCATGTTGGATTCCCCTAGGTCTCTAGTTTTAATAAATGCACAGGTTTGGTAGATTTCCCTAGGTGCCGGCTGAGTTAGAGGCCAAAATCTACAGGTAGGCACTTTGCAAAAAACAGCTCTGTTTTCTGTCAAAAAATGAGATGTGCCCACTTTGTGTTTTGGGACATTTCCTGTCGCGGGCGCTAGGACTACCCACACAAGTGAGGTACCATTTTTTTCTGGAGGCTTGGGGGAACGCTGGGTGGAAGGAAATTTGTGGCTCCTCTCAGATTCCAGAACTTTCTGTCACCGAAATGTGAGGAAAAAAATGTTTTTTTATCCAAATTTTGAGGTTTGCAAAGGATTCTGGGTAACAGAACCTGGTCAGAGCCCCACAAGTCACCCCATCTTGGATTCCCCTAGGTCTCTAGTTTTCAGAAATGCACAGGTTTGGTAGGTTTCCCTAGGAGCCGGCTGAGCTACAGGCCAAAATCTACAGGTAGGCACTTTGCAAAAAACAGCTCTGTTTTCTGTGATGTGTCCACGTTGTGTTTTGGGGCATATCCTGTCGCGAGCGCTATGCCTACCCACACAAGTGAGGTACCATTTTTATCCGGAGACTCTTGGGAACGCTGGGTGGCAGGAAATTTGTTGCTCCTCTCAGATTCCAGCACTTTCTCTCACCGAAATGTGAGGAAAATGTGATTTTTTAGCCAAATTTTGAGATTTGCAAAGGATTCTGGGTAACAGAACCTGGTCAGAGCCCCACAAGTCACCCCATATTGGATTCCCCTAGGTTTCTAGTTTAAAAAAATGCACAGGTTTGGTAGGTTTCCCTAGGTGCCGGCTGAGCTAGAGGCCAAAATCTACTGGTAGGCACTTTGCAAAAAACAGCTCTGTTTTCTGTGATGTGTCCACGTTGTGTTTTGGGGCATACCCTGTCGCAGGCGCTAGGCCTACCCACACAAGTGAGGTACCGTTTTTATCGGGAGACCTGGGGGAACCCTGGCTGGAAGGAAATTTGTGGCTCCTCTCAGATTCCAGAACTTTCTGTCACCGAAATGTGAGGAAAATGTGTTTTTTTAGACAAAATTTGAGGTTTGCAAAAGATTCTGGGTAACAGAACCTGGTCAGAGCCCCACAAGTCACACCATCTTGGATTCCCCTAGGTCTCTAGTTTTAAAAAATGCACAGGTTTGGTAAGTTTCCCTAGGTGCCGTCTGAGCTAGAGGCCAAAATCTACAGGTAGGCACTTTGCAAAAAACAGCTCTGTTTTCTGTGATGTGTCCACGTTGTTACAAAGAAAGGGAGCACACTGCCTACACTCCAGCAACAAAGTCCAACCCCAATGCATCATGGTAAATGCAGTCGAATTCGTAGTCCATTCCGTAAGTAATAAAGTCTTTCACCTCTGTAGGCGCAGCAAGTGCTGTTTATCCCTGTACACGTGTTTCTGGGTTTAGCCCATCATCAGCAGGGAGCAGCATGGTATAGGGGCTTGCATGAAATGCCGCCAAATGTTTTCTCAGGTTTATGTACCTCTCATGGCGCACAGGTGCCTCCCAAGGCTCGTCAGCCGTGGCTCAAGGGAGCCGTCCAAAGACAAAATTACAAAGAAAGGGAGCACACTGCCTACACTCCAGCAACAAAGTCCAACCCCAATGCATCATGGTAAATGCAGTCGAATTCGTAGTCCATTCCGTAAGTAATAAAGTCTTTCACCTCTGTAGGCGCAGCAAGTGCTGTTTATCCCTGTACACGTGTTTCTGGGTTTAGCCCATCATCAGCAGGGAGCAGCATGGTATAGGGGCTTGCATGAAATGCCGCCAAATGTTTTCTCAGGTTTATGTACCTCTCATGGCGCACAGGTGCCTCCCAAGGCTCGTCAGCCGTGGCTCAAGGGAGCCGTCCAAAGACAAAAATACACCTGTGCGCCAGTGAGTGGTACATAAACCTGAGAAGACTTTTGGCGGCATTTCAAGCAACCCCACAGACTTGGCTGCTCTCTGCTGATGACGGGCTAAACCTAGAAACACGTGTCCAGAGATACACAGCACTTGCTGCACCTACTTAGGTGAAAGACTTTTGATTACTTTTTCAGCACAAAACGAAGTGACTGCATTTACCATGATGCATTGGGGCTAACTTTTTGCTTGAGTGTGAGGCAGTGTGCTCCCTTTTTTCTTTTTGTCCAATGACTGCTCCCTTGAGCTAACGAGCTGACGAGCTCTGGTGAGGCACCTGTGCGCCAGTGAGTGGTACATAAACCTGAGAAGACTTTTGGCGGCATTTCAAGCAACCCCACAGACTTGGCTGCTCTCTGCTGATGACGGGCTAAACCTAGAAACACGTGTCCAGAGATACACAGCACTTGCTGCACCTACTTAGGTGAAAGACTTTTGATTACTTTTTCAGCACAAAACGAAGTGACTGCATTTACCATGATGCATTGGGGCTAACTTTTTGCTTGAGTGTGAGGCAGTGTGCTCCCTTTTTTCTTTTTGTCCAATGACTGCTCCCTTGAGCTAACGAGCTGACGAGCTCTGGTGAGGCACCTGTGCGCCAGTGAGTGGTACATAAACCTGAGAAGACTTTTGGCGGCATTTCAAGCAACCCCACAGACTTGGCTGCTCTCTGCTGATGACGGGCTAAACCTAGAAACACGTGTCCAGAGATACACAGCACTTGCTGCACCTACTTAGGTGAAAGACTTTTGATTACTTTTTCAGCACAAAACGAAGTGACTGCATTTACCATGATGCATTGGGGCTAACTTTTTGCTTGAGTGTGAGGCAGTGTGCTCCCTTTTTTCTTTTTGTCCAATGACTGCTCCCTTGAGCTAACGAGCTGACGAGCTCTGGTGAGGCACCTGTGCGCCAGTGAGTGGTACATAAACCTGAGAAGACTTTTGGCGGCATTTCAAGCAACCCCACAGACTTGGCTGCTCTCTGCTGATGACGGGCCAAACCTAGAAACACGTGTCCAGAGATACACAGCACTTGCTGCACCTACTTAGGTGAAAGACTTTTGATTACTTTTTCAGCACAAAACGAAGTGACTGCATTTACCATGATGCATTGGGGCTAACTTTTTGCTTGAGTGTGAGGCAGTGTGCTCCCTTTTTTCTTTTTGTCCAATGACTGCTCCCTTGAGCTAACGAGCTGACGAGCTCTGGTGAGGCACCTGTGCGCCAGTGAGTGGTACATAAACCTGAGAAGACTTTTGGCGGCATTTCAAGCAACCCCACAGACTTGGCTGCTCTCTGCTGATGACGGGCTAAACCTAGAAACACGTGTCCAGAGATACACAGCACTTGCTGCACCTACTTAGGTGAAAGACTTTTGATTACTTTTTCAGCACAAAACGAAGTGACTGCATTTACCATGATGCATTGGGGCTAACTTTTTGCTTGAGTGTGAGGCAGTGTGCTCCCTTTTTTCTTTTTGTCCAATGACTGCTCCCTTGAGCTAACGAGCTGACGAGCTCTGGTGAGGCACCTGTGCGCCAGTGAGTGGTACATAAACCTGAGAAGACTTTTGGCGGCATTTCAAGCAACCCCACAGACTTGGCTGCTCTCTGCTGATGACGGGCTAAACCTAGAAACACGTGTCCAGAGATACACAGCACTTGCTGCACCTACTTAGGTGAAAGACTTTTGATTACTTTTTCAGCACAAAACGAAGTGACTGCATTTACCATGATGCATTGGGGCTAACTTTTTGCTTGAGTGTGAGGCAGTGTGCTCCCTTTTTTCTTTTTGTCCAATGACTGCTCCCTTGAGCTAACGAGCTGACGAGCTCTGGTGAGGCACCTGTGCGCCAGTGAGTGGTACATAAACCTGAGAAGACTTTTGGCGGCATTTCAAGCAACCCCACAGACTTGGCTGCTCTCTGCTGATGACGGGCTAAACCTAGAAACACGTGTCCAGAGATACACAGCACTTGCTGCACCTACTTAGGTGAAAGACTTTTGATTACTTTTTCAGCACAAAACGAAGTGACTGCATTTACCATGATGCATTGGGGCTAACTTTTTGCTTGAGTGTGAGGCAGTGTGCTCCCTTTTTTCTTTTTGTCCAATGACTGCTCCCTTGAGCTAACGAGCTGACGAGCTCTGGTGAGGCACCTGTGCGCCAGTGAGTGGTACATAAACCTGAGAAGACTTTTGGCGGCATTTCAAGCAACCCCACAGACTTGGCTGCTCTCTGCTGATGACGGGCTAAACCTAGAAACACGTGTCCAGAGATACACAGCACTTGCTGCACCTACTTAGGTGAAAGACTTTTGATTACTTTTTCAGCACAAAACGAAGTGACTGCATTTACCATGATGCATTGGGGCTAACTTTTTGCTTGAGTGTGAGGCAGTGTGCTCCCTTTTTTCTTTTTGTCCAATGACTGCTCCCTTGAGCTAACGAGCTGACGAGCTCTGGTGAGGCACCTGTGCGCCAGTGAGTGGTACATAAACCTGAGAAGACTTTTGGCGGCATTTCAAGCAACCCCACAGACTTGGCTGCTCTCTGCTGATGACGGGCTAAACCTAGAAACACGTGTCCAGAGATACACAGCACTTGCTGCACCTACTTAGGTGAAAGACTTTTGATTACTTTTTCAGCACAAAACGAAGTGACTGCATTTACCATGATGCATTGGGGCTAACTTTTTGCTTGAGTGTGAGGCAGTGTGCTCCCTTTTTTCTTTTTGTCCAATGACTGCTCCCTTGAGCTAACGAGCTGACGAGCTCTGGTGAGGCACCTGTGCGCCAGTGAGTGGTACATAAACCTGAGAAGACTTTTGGCGGCATTTCAAGCAACCCCACAGACTTGGCTGCTCTCTGCTGATGACGGGCTAAACCTAGAAACACGTGTCCAGAGATACACAGCACTTGCTGCACCTACTTAGGTGAAAGACTTTTGATTACTTTTTCAGCACAAAACGAAGTGACTGCATTTACCATGATGCATTGGGGCTAACTTTTTGCTTGAGTGTGAGGCAGTGTGCTCCCTTTTTTCTTTGTGTCCACGTTGTGTTTTGGGGCATATCCTGTCGCGGGCGCTAGGTCCACCCACACAAGTGAGGTATCATTTTTATTGGGAGACTTGGGGGAACGCTGGGTGGAAGGAAATTTGTGGCTCCTCTCAGATTCCAGAACTTTCTGTCACCGAAATGTGAGGAAAATATGTTTTTTTAGCCAAATTTTGAGGTTTGCAAAGGATTCTGGGTAACAGAACCTGGTCAGAGCCCCACAAGTCACCCCATGTTGGATTCCCCTAGGTCTCTAGTTTAAAAAAATGCAGACGTTTGGTAGGTTTCCCTAGGTGCCGGCTGAGCTAGAGGCCAAAACCTACAGGTAGGCACTTTGCAAAAAACAGCTCTGTTTTCTGTCAAAAAATGAGATGTGCCTACTTTTTGTTTTGGGACATTTCCTGTTGCGGGCGCTAGGACTACCCACACAAGTGAGGTATAATTTTTATCAGGAGACTTGGGGGAACATTGGGTGGAAGGAAATTCGTGGCTCCTCTCAGATTCCAGAACTTTCTGTCACCGAAATGTGAGGAAAATGTATTTTTTTAGCCAAAATTTGAGGTTTGCAAAGGATTCTGGGTAACAGAACCTGGTCAGAGCCCCACAAGTCACCCCATCTTGGATTCCCCTAGGTCCCTAGTTTTCAACAATGCACAGGTTTGGTAGGTTTCCCTAGGTGCCGGCTGAGCTAGAGGCCAAAATCTACAGGTAGTCACTTTGCAAAAAACAGCTCTGTTTTCTGTGATGTGTCCACGTTGTGTTTTGGGGCATTTCCTGTCGCGGGCGCTAGGCCTACCCACACAAGTGAGGTACCATTTTTTTCGGGAGACTTCGGGGAACGCTGGGTGGAAGGAAATTTGTGGCTCCTCTCAGATTCCAGAACTTTCTGTCACCAAAATGTGAGGAAAATGTGTTTTTTTAGCCACATTTAGAGGTTTGCAAAGGATTCTGGGTAACAGAACCTGGTCAGAGCCCCACAGGTCACCCCATCTTGGATTCCCCTAGGTCTCTAGTTCTCAAAAATGCACAGGTTTGGTAGGTTTCCCTAGGTGCCAGCTGAGCTAGAGGCCAAAATCTACAGGTAGGCACTTTGCAAAAAACAGCTCTGTTTTCTGTCAAAAAATGGGATGTGTCCACGTTGTGTTTTGGGGCATATCATGTCGCGGGCGCTAGGTCTACCCACACAAGTGAGGTATAATTTTTATCGGGAGACTTGGGGGAACGCTGGGTGGAAGGAAATTTGTGGCTCCTCACAGATTCCAGAACTTTCTGTCACCGAAATGTGAGGAAAATGTGTTTTTTTAGCCAAAATTTGAGGTTTGCAAAGGATTCTGGGTAACAGAACCTGGTCAGAGCCCCACAAGTCACCCCATATTGGATTTCCCTAGGTCTCTAGTTTTAAAAAATGCACAGGTTTGTAGGTTTCCCTAGGTGTCGGCTGAGCTAGAGGCCAAAATCTACAGGTAGGCACTTTGCAAAAAACAGCTCTGTTTTCTTTCAAAAAATGGGATGTGTCCACGTTGTATTTTGGGGCGTCTCCTGTCGCGGGCGCTAGGCCTACCCACACAAGTGAGGTATCATTTTTATCGGGAGACTTGGGGGAACATTGGGTGGAAGGAAATTCGTGGCTCCTCTCAGATTCCAGAACTTTCTGTCACCGAAATGTGAGGAAAATGTGTTTTTTTAGCTAAAATTTGAGGTTTGCAAAGGATTCTGGGTAACAGAACCTGGTCAGAGCCCCACAAGTCACCCCATATTGGGTTTCCCTAGGTCTCTAGTTTTGAAAAATGCACAGGTTTGTAGGTTTCCCTAGGTGCCGGCTGAGCTAGAGGCCAAAATCTACAGGTAGGCACTTTTCAAAAAACAGCTCTGTTTTCTTTAAAAAAATGGGATGTGTCCACGTTGCGTTTTGCGGCGTTTCCTGTGGCGGGCGCTAGGCCTACCCACACAAGTGAGGTATCATTTTTATCGGGAGACTTGGGGGAACACTGGGTGGAAGGAAATTTGTGGCTCCTCTCAGATTCCAGAACTTTCTGTCACCGAAATGTGAGGAAAATGTGTTTTTTTAGCCAAAATTTGAGGTTTGCAAAGGATTCTGGGTAACAGAACCTGGTCAGAGCCCCACAAGTCACCCCATATTGGATTTCCCTAGGTCTCTAGTTTTATAAAATGCACAGGTTTGTAGGTTTCCCTAGGTGTCGGCTGAGCTAGAGGCCAAAATCTACAGGTAGGCACTTTGCAAAAAACAGCTCTGTATTCTTTCAAAAAATGGGATGTGTCCACGTTGTGTTTTGGGGCGTCTCCTGTCGCGGGCGCTAGGCCTACCCACACAAGTGAGGTATCATTTTTATCGGGAGACTTGGGGGAACATTGGGTGGAAGGAAATTCGTGGCTCCTCTCAGAATCCAGAACTTTCTGTCACCGAAATGTGAGGAAAATGTGATTTTTTAGCTAAAATTTGAGGTTTGCAAAGGATTCTGGGTAACAGAACCTGGTCAGAGCCCCACAAGTCACCCCATATTGGATTCCCCTAGGTCTCTAGTTTTAAAAAATGCACAGGTTTGGTAGGTTTCATTAGGTGCCGGCTGAGCTAGAGGCCAAAATCTACAGGTAGGCACTTTGCAAAAAACAGCTCTGTTTTCTGTGATGTGTCCACGTTGTGTTTTGGGGCATATCCTGTCGCGGGCCCTAGATCTACCCACACAAGTGAGGTATCATTTTTATCGGGAGACTTGGGGGAACGCTGGGTGGTAGGAAATTTGTGGCTCCTCTCAGATTCCAGAACTTTCTGTCACCGAAATATGAGGGAAATGTGTTTTTTTAGCCAAATTTTGAGGTTTGCAAAGGATTCTGGGTAACAAAACCTGGTCAGAGCGCCACAAGTCACCCCATCTTAGATTTCCCTAGGTCTCTAGTTTTAAAAAATGCACAGGTTTGGTAGGTTTCCATAGGTGCCGGCTGAGCTAGGGGCCAAAATCTACAGGTAGGCACTTTGCAAAAAACAGCTCTGTTTTCTGTGATGTGTCCACGTTGTGTTTTGGGGCATATCCTGTCGCGGGCGCTAGGTCTACCCACACAAGTGAGGTATCATTTTTATCGGGAGACTTGGGGGAATGCTGGGTGGAAGGAAATTTGTGGCTCCTCTCAGATTCCAGAACTTTCTGTCACTGAAATGTGAGGAAAATGTGTTTTTTTAGCCAAAATTTGAGGTTTGCAAAGGATTCTGGGTAACAGAACCTGGTCAGAGCCCCACAAGTCACCCCATATTGGATTCCCCTAGGTCTCTAGTTTTTAAAAATGCACAGGTTTGGTAGGTTTCCCTAGGTGCCGGCTGAGCTAGAGGCCAAAATGTACAGAGAGGCACTTTGCAAAAAACAGCTCTGTTTTCTGTGATGTGTCCACGTTGTGTTTTGGGGCATATCCTGTCGCGGGCGCTAGGCCTACCCACACAAGTGAGGTACCATTTTTATCTGGAGACGTGGGGGAACGCTGGGTGGAAGGAAATTTGTGGCTCCTCTCAGATTCCAGAACTTTTTGTCACCGAAATGTGAGGAAAAAAATGTTTTTTTATCCAAATTTTGAAGTTTGCAAAGGATTCTGGGTAACAGAATCTGGTCAGAGGCCCACAAGTCACCCCATCTTGGATTCTCCTAGGTCTCTAGTTTTCAAAAATGCACAGGTTTGGTAGGTTTCCCTAGGAGCCGGCAGAGCTAGAGGCCAAAATCTACAGGTAGGAACTTTGCAAAAAACAGCTCTGTTTTCTGTGATGTGTCCACGTTGTGTTTTGGGGCATATCCTGCCGCGAGCGCTATGCCTACCCACACAAGTGAGGTACCATTTTTATGCGGAGACTTGGGGGAACGCTGGGTGGCAGGAAATTTGTTGCTCCTCTCAGATTCCAGAACTTTCTGTCACCAAAATGTGAGGAAAATGTGTTTTTTTAGCCAAATTTAGAGGCTTGCAAAGGATTCTGGGTAACAGAACCTGGTCAGAGCCCCACATGTCACCCCATCTTGGATTCCCCTAGGTCTCTAGTTCTCAAAAATGTACAGGTTTGGTAGGTTTCCCTAGGTGCCGACTGAGCTATAGGCCAAAAACTACAGGTAGGCACTTTGCAAGAAACAGCTCTGTTTTCTGTCAAAAAATGGGATGTGCCCACTTTGTGTTTTGGGACATTTCCTGTCGCGGGCACTAGGCCTACCCACACAAGTGAGGTACCGTTTTTATCGGGAGACCTGGGGGAACCCTGGCTGGAAGGAAATTTGTGGCTCCTCTCAGATTCCAGAACTTTCTGTCACCAAAATGTGAGGAAAATATGTATTTTTAGCCAAATTTTGAGGTTTGCAAAGGATTCTGGGTTACAGAACCTGGTCAGAGCCCCACAAGTCACCCCATGTTGGATTCCCCTAGGTCTCTAGTTTAAAAAAATGCACAGGTTTCGTAGGTTTCCCTATGTGCCGGCTGAGCTAGAGGCCAAAATCTACAGGTAGGCACTTTGCAAAAAACAGCTCTGTTTTCTGTCAAAAAATGAGATGTGCCCACTTTGTGTTTTGGGACATTTCCTGTTGCGGGCGCTAGGACTACCCACACAAGTGAGGTACCATTTTTTTCTGGAGGCTTGGGGGAACGCTGGGTGGAAGGAAATTTGTGGCTCCTCTCAGATTCCAGAACTTTCTGTCACCGAAATGTGAGGAAAAAAATGTTTTTTTATCCAAAGTTTGAGGTTTGCAAAGGATTCTGGGTAACAGAACCTGGTCAGAGCCCCACAAGTCACCCCATCTTGGATTCCCCTAGGTCTCTAGTTTTCAAAAATGCACAGGTTTGGTAGGTTTCCCTAGGAGCCGGCTGAGCTAGAGGCCAAAATCTACAGGTAGGCACTTTGCAAAAAACAGCTCTGTTTTCTGTGATGTGTCCACGTTGTGTTTTGGGGCATATCCTGTCGCGAGCGCTATGCCTACCCACACAAGTGAGGTACCATTTTTATGCGGAGACTTGGGGGAACGCTGGGTGGCAGGAAATTTGTTGCTCCTCTCAGATTCCAGAACTTTCTGTCACCAAAATGTGAGGAAAATGTGTTTTTTTAGCCAAATTTAGAGGCTTGCAAAGGATTCTGGGTAACAGAACCTGGTCAGAGCCCCACATGTCACCCCATCTTGGATTCCCCTAGGTCTCTAGTTCTCAAAAATGTACAGGTTTGGTAGGTTTCCCTAGGTGCCGGCTGAGCTATAGGCCAAAAACTACAGGTAGGCACTTTGCAAGAAACAGCTCTGTTTTCTGTGATGTGTCCACGTTGTGTTTTGGGGCATATCCTGTCGCGAGCGCTATGCCTAACCACACAAGTGAGGTACCATTTTTATCCGGAGACTTGGGGGAAAGCTGGGTGGCAGGAAATTTGTTGCTCCTCTCAGATTCCAGAACTTTCTGTCACCAAAATGTGAGGAAAATTTGTTTTTTTAGCCAAATTTAGAGGCTTGCAAAGGATTCTGGGTAACAGAACCTGGTCAGAGCCCCACATGTCACCCCATCTTGGATTCCCCTAGGTCTCTAGTTCTCAAAAATGTACAGGTTTGGTAGGTTTCCCTAGGTGCCGGCTGAGCTATAGGCCAAAAACTACAGGTAGGCACTTTGCAAGAAACAGCTCTGTTTTCTGTCAAAAAATGGGATGTGCCCACTTTGTGTTTTGGGACATTTCCTGTTGCGGGCACTAGGCCTACCCACACAAGTGAGGTACTGTTTTTATCGGGAGACCTGGGGGAACCCTGGCTGGAAGGAAATTTGTTGCTCCTCTCAGATTCCAGAACTTTCTGTCACCAAAATGTGAGGAAAATATGTATTTTTAGCCAAATTTTGAGGTTTGCAAAGGATTCTGGGTTACAGAACCTGGTCAGAGCCCCACAAGTCACCCCATGTTGGATTCCCCTAGGTCTCTAGTTTAAAAAAATGCACAGGTTTCGTAGGTTTCCCTATGTGCCGGCTGAGCTAGAGGCCAAAATCTACAGGTAGGCACTTTGCAAAAAACAGCTCTGTTTTCTGTCAAAAAATGAGATGTGCCCACTTTGTGTTTTGGGACATTTCCTGTTGCGGGCGCTAGGACTACCCACACAAGTGAGGTACCATTTTTTTCTGGAGGCTTGGGGGAACGCTGGGTGGAAGGAAATTTGTGGCTCCTCTCAGATTCCAGAACTTTCTGTCACCGAAATGTGAGGAAAAAAATGTTTTTTTATCCAAAGTTTGAGGTTTGCAAAGGATTCTGGGTAACAGAACCTGGTCAGAGCCCCACAAGTCACCCCATCTTGGATTCCCCTAGGTCTCTAGTTTTCAAAAATGCACAGGTTTGGTAGGTTTCCCTAGGAGCCGGCTGAGCTAGAGGCCAAAATCTACAGGTAGGCACTTTGCAAAAAACAGCTCTGTTTTCTGTGATGTGTCCACGTTGTGTTTTGGGGCATATCCTGTCGCGAGCGCTATGCCTACCCACACAAGAGAGGTACCATTTTTATGCGGAGACTTGGGGAAACGCTGGGTGGCAGGAAATTTGTTGCTCCTCTCAGATTCCAGAACTTTCTGTCACCAAAATGTGAGGAAAATGTGTTTTTTTAGCCAAATTTAGAGGCTTGCAAAGGATTCTGGGTAACAGAACCTGGTCAGAGCCCCACATGTCACCCCATCTTGGATTCCCCTAGGTCTCTAGTTCTCAAAAATGTACAGGTTTGGTAGGTTTCCCTAGGTGCCGGCTGAGCTATAGGCCAAAAACTACAGGTAGGCACTTTGCAAGAAACAGCTCTGTTTTCTGTCAAAAAATGGGATGTGCCCACTTTGTGTTTTGGGACATTTCCTGTCGCGGGCACTAGGCCTACCCACACAAGTGAGGTACCGTTTTTATCGGGAGACCTGGGGGAACCCTGGCTGGAAGGAAATTTGTGGCTCCTCTCAGATTCCAGAACTTTCTGTCACCAAAATGTGAGGAAAATATGTATTTTTAGCCAAATTTTGAGGTTTGAAAAGGATTCTGGGTTACAGAACCTGGTCAGAGCCCCACAAGTCACCCCATGTTGGATTCCCCTAGGTCTCTAGTTTAAAAAAATGCACAGGTTTCGTAGGTTTCCCTATGTGCCGGCTGAGCTAGAGGCCAAAATCAACAGGTAGGCACTTTGCAAAAAACAGCTCTGTTTTCTGTCAAAAAATGGGATGTGCCCACTTTGTGTTTTGGGACATTTCCTGTTGCGGGCACTAGGCCTACCCACACAAGTGAGGTACCGTTTTTATCGGGAGACCTGGGGGAACCCTGGCTGGAAGGAAATTTGTTGCTCCTCTCAGATTCCAGAACTTTCTGTCACCAAAATGTGAGGAAAATATGTATTTTTAGCCAAATTTTGAGGTTTGAAAAGGATTCTGGGTTACAGAACCTGGTCAGAGCCCCACAAGTCACCCCATGTTGGATTCCCCTAGGTCTCTAGTTTACAAAAATGCACAGGTTTCGTAGGTTTCCCTATGTGCCGGCTGAGCTAGAGGCCAAAATCTACAGGTAGGCACTTTGCAAAAAACAGCTCTGTTTTTCTGTGATGTGTCCACGTTGTGTTTTGGGGCATATCCTGTCGCGGGCGCTAGGACTACCCACACAAGTGAGGTACCATTTTTATGCGGAGACTTGGGGAAACGCTGGGTGGAAGGAAATTTGTGGCTCCTCTCAGATTCCAGAACTTTCTGTCACCGAAATGTGAGGAAAAAAATGTTTTTTTATCCAAAGTTTGAGGTTTGCAAAGGATTCTGGGTAACAGAACCTGGTCAGAGCCCCACAAGTCACCCCATCTTGGATTCCCCTAGGTCTCTAGTTTTCAAAAATGCACAGGTTTGGTAGGTTTCCCTAGGAGCCGGCTGAGCTAGAGGCCAAAATCTACAGGTAGGCACTTTGCAAAAAACAGCTCTGTTTTTCTGTGATGTGTCCACGTTGTGTTTTGGGGCATATCCTGTCGCGAGCGCTATGCCTACCCACACAAGAGAGGTACCATTTTTATGCGGAGACTTGGGGAAACGCTGGGTGGCAGGAAATTTGTTGCTCCTCTCAGATTCCAGAACTTTCTGTCACCAAAATGTGAGGAAAATGTGTTTTTTTAGCCAAATTTAGAGGCTTGCAAAGGATTCTGGGTAACAGAACCTGGTCAGAGCCCCACATGTCACCCCATCTTGGATTCCCCTAGGTCTCTAGTTCTCAAAAATGTACAGGTTTGGTAGGTTTCCCTAGGTGCCGGCTGAGCTATAGGCCAAAAACTACAGGTAGGCACTTTGCAAGAAACAGCTCTGTTTTCTGTCAAAAAATGGGATGTGCCCACTTTGTGTTTTGGGACATTTCCTGTCGCGGGCACTAGGCCTACCCACACAAGTGAGGTACCGTTTTTATCGGGAGACCTGGGGGAACCCTGGCTGGAAGGAAATTTGTTGCTCCTCTCAGATTCCAGAACTTTCTGTCACCAAAATGTGAGGAAAATATGTATTTTTAGCCAAATTTTGAGGTTTGAAAAGGATTCTGGGTTACAGAACCTGGTCAGAGCCCCACAAGTCACCCCATGTTGGATTCCCCTAGGTCTCTAGTTTACAAAAATGCACAGGTTTCGTAGGTTTCCCTATGTGCCGGCTGAGCTAGAGGCCAAAATCTACAGGTAGGCACTTTGCAAAAAACAGCTCTGTTTTCTGTCAAAAAATGAGATGTGCCCACTTTGTGTTTTGGGACATTTCCTGTTGCGGGCGCTAGGACTACCCACACAAGTGAGGTACCATTTTTTTCTGGAGGCTTGGGGGAACGCTGGGTGGAAGGAAATTTGTGGCTCCTCTCAGATTCCAGAACTTTCTGTCACCGAAATGTGAGGAAAAAAATGTTTTTTTATCCAAAGTTTGAGGTTTGCAAAGGATTCTGGGTAACAGAACCTGGTCAGAGCCCCACAAGTCACCCCATCTTGGATTCCCCTAGGTCTCTAGTTTTCAAAAATGCACAGGTTTGGTAGGTTTCCCTAGGAGCCGGCTGAGCTAGAGGCCAAAATCTACAGGTAGGCACTTTGCAAAAAACAGCTCTGTTTTCTGTGATGTGTCCACGTTGTGTTTTGGGGCATATCCTGTCGCGAGCGCTATGCCTACCCACACAAGTGAGGTACCATTTTTATGCGGAGACTTGGGGGAACGCTGGGTGGCAGGAAATTTGTTGCTCCTCTCAGATTCCAGAACTTTCTGTCACCAAAATGTGAGGAAAATGTGTTTTTTTTAGCCAAATTTAGAGGCTTGCAAAGGATTCTGGGTAACAGAACCTGGTCAGAGCCCCACATGTCACCCCATCTTGGATTCCCCTAGGTCTCTAGTTCTCAAAAATGTACAGGTTTGGTAGGTTTCCCTAGGTGCCGGCTGAGCTATAGGCCAAAAACTACAGGTAGGCACTTTGCAAGAAACAGCTCTGTTTTCTGTGATGTGTCCACGTTGTTTTTTGGGGCATATCCTGTCGCGAGCGCTATGCCTAACCACACAAGTGAGGTACCATTTTTATCCGGAGACTTGGGGGAAAGCTGGGTGGCAGGAAATTTGTTGCTCCTCTCAGATTCCAGAACTTTCTGTCACCAAAATGTGAGGAAAATTTGTTTTTTTAGCCAAATTTAGAGGCTTGCAAAGGATTCTGGGTAACAGAACCTGGTCAGAGCCCCACATGTCACCCCATCTTGGATTCCCCTAGGTCTCTAGTTCTCAAAAATGTACAGGTTTGGTAGGTTTCCCTAGGTGCCGGCTGAGCTATAGGCCAAAAACTACAGGTAGGCACTTTGCAAGAAACAGCTCTGTTTTCTGTCAAAAAATGGGATGTGCCCACTTTGTGTTTTGGGACATTTCCTGTCGTGGGCACTAGGCCTACCCACACAAGTGAGGTACTGTTTTTATCGGGAGACCTGGGGGAACCCTGGCTGGAAGGAAATTTGTTGCTCCTCTCAGATTCCAGAACTTTCTGTCACCAAAATGTGAGGAAAATATGTATTTTTAGCCAAATTTTGAGGTTTGCAAAGGATTCTGGGTTACAGAACCTGGTCAGAGCCCCACAAGTCACCCCATGTTGGATTCCCCTAGGTCTCTAGTTTAAAAAAATGCACAGGTTTCGTAGGTTTCCCTATGTGCCGGCTGAGCTAGAGGCCAAAATCTACAGGTAGGCACTTTGCAAAAAACAGCTCTGTTTTCTGTCAAAAAATGAGATGTGCCCACTTTGTGTTTTGGGACATTTCCTGTTGCGGGCGCTAGGACTACCCACACAAGTGAGGTACCATTTTTTTCTGGAGGCTTGGGGGAACGCTGGGTGGAAGGAAATTTGTGGCTCCTCTCAGATTCCAGAACTTTCTGTCACCGAAATGTGAGGAAAAAAATGTTTTTTTATCCAAAGTTTGAGGTTTGCAAAGGATTCTGGGTAACAGAACCTGGTCAGAGCCCCACAAGTCACCCCATCTTGGATTCCCCTAGGTCTCTAGTTTTCAAAAATGCACAGGTTTGGTAGGTTTCCCTAGGAGCCGGCTGAGCTAGAGGCCAAAATCTACAGGTAGGCACTTTGCAAAAAACAGCTCTGTTTTCTGTGATGTGTCCACGTTGTGTTTTGGGGCATATCCTGTCGCGAGCGCTATGCCTACCCACACAAGAGAGGTACCATTTTTATGCGGAGACTTGGGGAAACGCTGGGTGGCAGGAAATTTGTTGCTCCTCTCAGATTCCAGAACTTTCTGTCACCAAAATGTGAGGAAAATGTGTTTTTTTAGCCAAATTTAGAGGCTTGCAAAGGATTCTGGGTAACAGAACCTGGTCAGAGCCCCACATGTCACCCCATCTTGGATTCCCCTAGGTCTCTAGTTCTCAAAAATGTACAGGTTTGGTAGGTTTCCCTAGGTGCCGGCTGAGCTATAGGCCAAAAACTACAGGTAGGCACTTTGCAAGAAACAGCTCTGTTTTCTGTGATGTGTCCACGTTGTTTTTTGGGGCATATCCTGTCGCGAGCGCTATGCCTAACCACACAAGTGAGGTACCATTTTTATCCGGAGACTTGGGGGAAAGCTGGGTGGCAGGAAATTTGTTGCTCCTCTCAGATTCCAGAACTTTCTGTCACCAAAATGTGAGGAAAATTTGTTTTTTTAGCCAAATTTAGAGGCTTGCAAAGGATTCTGGGTAACAGAACCTGGTCAGAGCCCCACATGTCACCCCATCTTGGATTCCCCTAGGTCTCTAGTTCTCAAAAATGTACAGGTTTGGTAGGTTTCCCTAGGTGCCGGCTGAGCTATAGGCCAAAAACTACAGGTAGGCACTTTGCAAGAAACAGCTCTGTTTTCTGTCAAAAAATGGGATGTGCCCACTTTGTGTTTTGGGACATTTCCTGTCGTGGGCACTAGGCCTACCCACACAAGTGAGGTACTGTTTTTATCGGGAGACCTGGGGGAACCCTGGCTGGAAGGAAATTTGTTGCTCCTCTCAGATTCCAGAACTTTCTGTCACCAAAATGTGAGGAAAATATGTATTTTTAGCCAAATTTTGAGGTTTGCAAAGGATTCTGGGTTACAGAACCTGGTCAGAGCCCCACAAGTCACCCCATGTTGGATTCCCCTAGGTCTCTAGTTTAAAAAAATGCACAGGTTTCGTAGGTTTCCCTATGTGCCGGCTGAGCTAGAGGCCAAAATCTACAGGTAGGCACTTTGCAAAAAACAGCTCTGTTTTCTGTCAAAAAATGAGATGTGCCCACTTTGTGTTTTGGGACATTTCCTGTTGCGGGCGCTAGGACTACCCACACAAGTGAGGTACCATTTTTTTCTGGAGGCTTGGGGGAACGCTGGGTGGAAGGAAATTTGTGGCTCCTCTCAGATTCCAGAACTTTCTGTCACCGAAATGTGAGGAAAAAAATGTTTTTTTATCCAAAGTTTGAGGTTTGCAAAGGATTCTGGGTAACAGAACCTGGTCAGAGCCCCACAAGTCACCCCATCTTGGATTCCCCTAGGTCTCTAGTTTTCAAAAATGCACAGGTTTGGTAGGTTTCCCTAGGAGCCGGCTGAGCTAGAGGCCAAAATCTACAGGTAGGCACTTTGCAAAAAACAGCTCTGTTTTCTGTGATGTGTCCACGTTGTGTTTTGGGGCATATCCTGTCGCGAGCGCTATGCCTACCCACACAAGAGAGGTACCATTTTTATGCGGAGACTTGGGGAAACGCTGGGTGGCAGGAAATTTGTTGCTCCTCTCAGATTCCAGAACTTTCTGTCACCAAAATGTGAGGAAAATGTGTTTTTTTAGCCAAATTTAGAGGCTTGCAAAGGATTCTGGGTAACAGAACCTGGTCAGAGCCCCACATGTCACCCCATCTTGGATTCCCCTAGGTCTCTAGTTCTCAAAAATGTACAGGTTTGGTAGGTTTCCCTAGGTGCCGGCTGAGCTATAGGCCAAAAACTACAGGTAGGCACTTTGCAAGAAACAGCTCTGTTTTCTGTCAAAAAATGGGATGTGCCCACTTTGTGTTTTGGGACATTTCCTGTCGCGGGCACTAGGCCTACCCACACAAGTGAGGTACCGTTTTTATCGGGAGACCTGGGGGAACCCTGGCTGGAAGGAAATTTGTGGCTCCTCTCAGATTCCAGAACTTTCTGTCACCAAAATGTGAGGAAAATATGTATTTTTAGCCAAATTTTGAGGTTTGAAAAGGATTCTGGGTTACAGAACCTGGTCAGAGCCCCACAAGTCACCCCATGTTGGATTCCCCTAGGTCTCTAGTTTAAAAAAATGCACAGGTTTCGTAGGTTTCCCTATGTGCCGGCTGAGCTAGAGGCCAAAATCTACAGGTAGGCACTTTGCAAAAAACAGCTCTGTTTTCTGTCAAAAAATGAGATGTGCCCACTTTGTGTTTTGGGACATTTCCTGTTGCGGGCGCTAGGACTACCCACACAAGTGAGGTACCATTTTTTTCTGGAGGCTTGGGGGAACGCTGGGTGGAAGGAAATTTGTGGCTCCTCTCAGATTCCAGAACTTTCTGTCACCGAAATGTGAGGAAAAAAATGTTTTTTTATCCGAAGTTTGAGGTTTGCAAAGGATTCTGGGTAACAGAACCTGGTCCGAGCCCCACAAGTCACCCCATCTTGGATTCCCCTAGGTCTCTAGTTTTCAAAAATGCACAGGTTTGGTAGGTTTCCCTAGGAGCCGGCTGAGCTAGAGGCCAAAATCTACAGGTAGGCACTTTGCAAAAAACAGCTCTGTTTTCTGTGATGTGTCCACGTTGTGTTTTGGGGCATATCCTGTCGCGAGCGCTATGCCTACCCACACAAGTGAGGTACCATTTTTATGTGGAGTCTTGGGGGAACGCTGGGTGGCAGGAAATTTGTTGCTCCTCTCAGATTCCAGAACTTTCTGTCACCAAAATGTGAGGAAAATGTGTTTTTTTAGCCAAATTTAGAGGCTTGCAAAGGATTCTGGGTAACAGAACCTGGTCAGAGCCCCACATGTCACCCCATCTTGGATTCCCCTAGGTCTCTAGTTCTCAAAAATGTACAGGTTTGGTAGGTTTCCCTAGGTGCCGGCTGAGCTATAGGCCAAAAACTACAGGTAGGCACTTTGCAAGAAACAGCTCTGTTTTCTGTGATGTGTCCACGTTGTGTTTTGGGGCATATCCTGTCGCGAGCGCTATGCCTAACCACACAAGTGAGGTACCATTTTTATCCGGAGACTTGGGGGAAAGCTGGGTGGCAGGAAATTTGTTGCTCCTCTCAGATTCCAGAACTTTCTGTCACCAAAATGTGAGGAAAATTTGTTTTTTTAGCCAAATTTAGAGGCTTGCAAAGGATTCTGGGTAACAGAACCTGGTCAGAGCCCCACATGTCACCCCATCTTGGATTCCCCTAGGTCTCTAGTTCTCAAAAATGTACAGGTTTGGTAGGTTTCCCTAGGTGCCGGCTGAGCTATAGCCCAAAAACTACAGGTAGTCACTTTGCAAGAAACAGCTCTGTTTTCTGTCAAAAAATGGGATGTGCCCACTTTGTGTTTTGGGACATTTCCTGTCGCGGGCACTAGGCCTACCCACACAAGTGAGGTACCGTTTTTATCGGGGGACCTGGGGGAACCCTGGCTGGAAGGAAATTTGTGGCTCCTCTCAGATTCCAGAACTTTCTGTCTCCGAAATGGAAGGAAAATATGTTTTTTTAGTGTAATTTTGAGGTTTGCAAAGGATCCTGGGTAACAGAACCTGGTCAGAGCCCAAGAAGTCACCCCATCTTGGATTCCCCTAGGTCTTTAGTTTTCAAAAATGCATATTTTTGGTAGGTTTGCCTAGGTGCCGGCTGAGCTAGAGGCCAAAATCTACAGGTAGGCACTTTGCAAAAAACAGCTCTGTTTTCTTTAAAAAAAAAATGGGATGTGTCCACGTTGTGTTTTGGGGCGTCTCCTGTCGCGGGCGCTAGGCCTACCCACACAAGTGAGGTATCAATTTTATCGGGAGACTTGGGGGAACGCTGTGTGGAAGGAAATTCGTGGCTCCTCTCAGATTCCAGAACTTTCTGTCACCGAAATATAAGGAAAATGTGTTTTTTAGCCAAAATTTGAGGTTTGCAAAGGATTCTGGGTAACAAAACCTGGTCCGAGCCCCACAATTCACCCCATATGGGATTTCCCTAGGTCTCTAGTTTAAAAAAATGTACAGGTTTGTAGGTTTCCCTAGGTGCCGGCTGAGCTAGAGGCCAAAATCTACAGGTATGCACTTTGCAAAAAACAGCTCTGTTTTCTTTTTAAAAAAATGGGATGTGTCCACGTTGTGTTTTGGGGCATTTCCTGTCGCGGGCGCAAGGCCTACCCACACAAGTGAGGTACCATTTTTATCGGGAGAGTTCGGGGAACGCTGGGTGGAAGGAAATTTGTGGCTCCTCTCAGATTCCAGAACTTTCTGTCTCCGAAATGGGAGGAAAATATGTTTTTTTAGCGTAATTTAGAGGTTTGCAAAGGATTCTGGGTAACAGAACCTGGTCAGAGCCCCAGAAGTCACCCCATCTTGGATTCCCCTAGGTTTTAGTTTTCAAAAATGCATATTTTTGGTAGGTTTGCCTAGGTGCCGGCTGAGCTAGAGGCCAAAATGTACAGGTAGGCACTTTCCAAAAAAAAGCTCTGTTTTCTTTAAAAAAAAATGGGATGTGTCCACGTTGTGTTTTGGGGCGTCTCCTGTCGCGGGCGCTAGGCCTACCCACACAAGTGAGGTATCAATTGTATCGGGAGACTTGGGGGAACGCTGGCTGGAAGGAAATTCGTGGCTCCTCTCAGATTCCAGAACTTTCTGTCACCGAAATATAAGGAAAATGTGTTTTTTTAGCCAAAATTTGAGGTTTGCAAAGGATTCTGGGTAACAAAACCTGGTCCGAGCCCCACAATTCACCCCATATGGGATTTCCCTAGGTCTCTAGTTTAAAAAAATGTACAGGTTTGTAGGTTTCCCTAGGTGCCGGCTGAGCTAGAGGCCAAAATCTACAGGTATGCACTTTGCAAAAAACAGCTCTGTTTTCTTTAAAAAAATGGGATGTGTCCACGTTGTGTTTTGGGGCGTCTCCTGTCGCGGGAGCTAGGCCTACCCACACAAGTGAGGTATCATTTTTATCGGGAGATTTGGGGGAATGCTGGGTGGAAGGAAATTCGTGGCTCCTCTCAGATTCCAGAACTTTCTGTCACCGAAATGTGAGGAAAATGTGTTTTTTTAGCCAAAATTTGTGGTTTGCAAAGGATTCTGGGTAACAGACCTGGTCAGAGCCCCACAAGTCACCCCACATTGGGTTTCCCTAGGTCTCTAGTTTTAAAAAATGCACAGGTTTGTAGGTTTCTCTAGGTGCCGGCTGAGCTAGAGGCCAAAATCTACAGGTAGGCACTTTGCAAAAAACAGCTCTGTTTTCTTTCAAAAAATAGGATGTGTCCACGTTGCGTTTTGGTTCGTTTCCTGTGGCGGGCGCTAGACCTACCCGCACAAGTGAGGTATCATTTTTATCGGGAGACTTGGGGGAACACTGAGTGGAAGGAAATTTGTGGCTCCTCTCAGATTCCAGAACTTTCTGTCACCGAAATGTCAGAAAAATGTGTTTTTTTAGCCCAAATTAGAGGTTTGCAAAGGATTCTGGGTAACAGAACCTGGTCAGAGCGCCACAAGTCACCCCATCTTGGATTTCCCTAGGTCTCTAGTTTTAAAAAATGCACAGGTTTGGTAGGTTTCCCTAGGTGCTGGCTGAGCTAGGGGCCAAAATCTACAGGTAGGCACTTTGCAAAAAACAGCTCTGTTTTCTGTGATGTGTCCACGTTGTGTTTTGGGGCATATCCTGTCGCGGGCGCTAGGTCTACCCACACAAGTGAGGTATCATTTTTATCGGGAGAATTGGGGGAACACTGGGTGGAAGGAAATTTGTGGCTCCTCTCAGATTCCAGAACTTTCTGTCACCGAAATGTGAGGAAAATGTGTTTTATTAGCCAAATTTTGAGGTTTGCAAAGGATTCTGGGTAACAGAACCTGGTCAGAGCCCCACAAGTCACCCCATCTTGGATTCCCCTAGGTCCCTAGTTTTCAACAATGCACAGGTTTGGTAGGTTTCCCTAGGTGCCGGTTGAGCTAGAATCCAAAATCTACAGGTAGGCACATTGCAAAAAACAGCTCTGTTTTCTGTGATGTGTCCACGTTGTGTTTTGGGGCATTTCCTGTCGCAGGCGCTAGGCCTACCCACACAACTGAGGTACTATTTTAATCGGGAGAGTTCGGGGAACGCTGGGTGGAAGGAAATTTGTGGCTCCTCTCAGATTCCAGAACTTTCTGTCACCAAAATGTGAGGACAATGTGTTTTTTTAGCCAAATTTTGAGGTTTGCAAAGGATTCTGGGTAACAGAACCTGGTCAGAGCCCCACAGGTCACCCCATCTTGGATTCCCCTAGGTCTCTAGTTCTCAAAAATGCACAGGTTTGGTAGGTTTCCCTAGGTGCCAGCTGAGCTAGAGGCCAAAATCTACAGGAAGGCACTTTGCAAAAAACAGCTCTGTTTTCTGTCAAAAAATGGGATGTGCCCACTTTGTGTTTTGGGACATTTCCTGTCGCGGGCACTAGGACTACCCACACAAGTGAGGTATCATTTTTATCGGGAGTCTTGGGGGAACGCTGGGTGGAAGGAAACTTGTGGCTCCTCTCAGATTCCAGAACTTTCTGTCTGCGAAATGGGAGGAAAATATGTTTTTTTAGTGAAATTTTGAGGTTTGCAAAGGATTCTGGGTAACAGAACCTGGTCAGAGCCCCACAAGTCACCCCACATTGGGTTTCCCTAGGTCTCTAGTTTAAAAAAATGCACAGGTTTGTAGGTTTCCCTAGGTGCCGGCTGAGCTAGAGGCCAAAATCTACAGGTAGGCACTTTGCAAAAAACAGCTCTGTTTTCTTTCAAAAAATAGGATGTGTCCACGTTGCGTTTTGGGGCGTTTCCTGTGGCGGGCGCTAGGTCTACCCACACAAGTGAGGTATCATTTTTATCGGGAGAATTGGGGGAACACTGGGTGGAAGGAAATTTGTGGTTCCTCTCAGATTCCAGAACTTTCTGTCACCGAAATGTGAGGAAAATGTGTTTTTTTAGCCAAATTTTGAGGTTTGCAAAGGATTCTGGGTAACAGAACCTGGTCAGAGCCCCACAAGTCACCCCATCTTGGATTCCCCTAGGTCCCTAGTTTTCAAAAATGTACAGGTTTGGTAGGTTTCCCTAGGTGCTGGTTGAGCTAGAGGCCAAAACCTACAGGTAGGCACTTTGCAAAAAACAGCTCTGTTTTCTTTCAAAAAATAGGATGTGCCCACGTTGCGTTTTGGGGCGTTTCCTGTGGCGGGCGCTAGACCTACCTGCGCAAGTGAGGTATCATTTTTATCGGGAGACTTAGGGGAACACTGGGTGGAAGGAAATTTGTGGCTCCTCTCAGATTCCAGAACTTTCTGTCACCGAAATGTGAGGAAAATGTGTTTTTTTAGCCAAAATTTGAGGTTTGCAAAGGATTCTGGGTAACAGAACCTGGTCAGAGCCCCACAAGTCACCCCATCTTGGATTTCCCTAGGTCTCTAGTTTTAAAAAATGCACAGGTTTGGTAGGTTTCCCTAGGTGCCGGCTGAGCTAGGGGCCAAAATCTACAGGTAGGCACTTTGCAAAAAAGAGCTCTGTTTTCTGTGATGTGTACACGTTGTGTTTTGGGGCATATCCTGTCGCGGGCGCTAGGTCTACCCACACAAGTGAGGTATCATTTTTATCGGGAGAATTGGGGGAACACTGGGTGGAAGGAAATTTGTGGCTCCTCTCAGATTCCAGAACTTTCTGTCACCGAAATGTGAGGAAAATGTGTTTTTTTAGCCAAATTTTGAGGTTTGCAAAGGATTCTGGGTAACAGAACCTGGTCAGAGCCCCACAAGTCACCCCATCTTGGATTCCCCTAGGTCCCTAGTATCCAAAAATGCACAGGTTTGGTAGGTTTCCCTAGGTGCCGGTTGAGCTAGAGGCCAAAACCTACAGGTAGGCACTTTGCAAAAAACAGCTCTGTTTTCTGTGATGTGTCCACGTTGTGTTTTGGGACATTTCCTGTCGCGGGCGCTAGGCCTACCCACACAAAAGAGGTACCATTTTTATCGGGAGACTTCGGGGAACGCTGGGTGGAAGGAAATTTGTGGCTCCTCTCAGATTGCAGAACTTTCTGTCACCAAAATGTGAGGAAAATGTGTTTTTTTTACCCAAATTTTGAGGTTTGCAAAGGATTCTGGGTAAGAGAACCTGGTCAGAGCCCCACAAGTCACCCCATCTTGGATTCCCCTAGGTCTCTAGTTCTCAAAAATGCACAGGTTTGGTAGGTTTCCCTAGGTGCCAGCTGAGCTAGAGGCCAAAATCTACAGGTAGGCAGTTTGCAAAAAACAGCTCTGTTTTCTGTCAAAAAATGGGATGTGCCCACTTTGTGTTTTGGGACATTTCCTGTCGCGGGCACTAGGACTACCCACACAAGTGAGGTATCATTTTTATTGGGAGACTTGGGGGAACGGTGGGTGGAAGGAAATTTGTGGCTCCTCTCAGATTCCAGAACTTTCTGTCTCCGAAATGGGAGGAAAATATGTTTTTTTAGTGAAATTTTGAGGTTTGCAAAGGATTCTGGGTAACAGAACCTGGTCAGAGCCCCAGAAGTCACCCCATCTTGGATTCCCCTAGGTCTTTAGTTTTTAACAATGCACAGGTTTGGTAGGTTTCCCTAGGTGCCGGCTGAGCTAGAGGCCAAAATCTACAGGTAGGCACTTTGCAAAAAACAGCTCTGTTTTCTGTGATGTGTCCACGTTGTGTTTTGGGGCATATCCTGTCGCGGGCGCTAGGTCTACCCACACAAGTGAGGTATCATTTTTATCAGGAGACTTGGGGGAACGCTGGGTGGGAGGAAATATGTGGCTCCTCTCAGATTCCAGAACTTTCTGTCTCCGAAATGGGAGGAAAATATGTTTTTTTAGTGAAATTTTGAGGTTTGCAAAGGATTCTGGGTAACAGAACCTGGTCAGAGCCCCACAAGTCACCCCACATTGGGTTTCCCTAGGTCTCTAGTTTAAAAAAATGCACAGGTTTGTAGGTTTCCCTAGGTGCCGGCTGAGCTAGAGGCCAAAATCTACAGGTAGGCACTTTGCAAAAAACAGCTCTGTTTTCTTTCAAAAAATAGGATGTGTCCACGTTGCGTTTTGGGGCGTTTCCTGTGGCGGGCGCTAGGTCTACCCACACAACTGAGGTATCATTTTTATCGGGAGAATTGGGGGAACACTGGGTGGAAGGAAATTTGTGGTTCCTCTCAGATTCCAGAACTTTCTGTCACCGAAATGTGAGGAAAATGTGTTTATTTAGCCAAATTTTGAGGTTTGCAAAGGATTCTGGGTAACAGAACCTGGTCAGAGCCCCACAAGTCACCCCATCTTGGATTCCCCTAGGTCCCTAGTTTTCAAAAATGCACAGGTTTGGTAGGTTTCCCTAGGTGCCGGTTGAGCTAGAGGCCAAAACCTACAGGTAGGCACTTTGCAAAAAACAGCTCTGTTTTCTGTGATGTGTCCACGTTGTGTTTTGGGACATTTCCTGTCGCGGGCGCTAGGCCTACCCACACAAGTGAGGTACCATTTTTATCGGGAGACTTTGGGGAACGCTGGGTGGAAGGAAATTTGTGGCTCCTCTCAGATTCCAGAACTTTCTGTCACCGAAATGTGAGGAAAATGTGTTTTTTTAGCCACATTTTGAGGTTTGCAAAGGATTCTGGGTAACAGAACCTGGTCAGAGCCCCACAAGTCACCCCGCATTGGGTTTCCCTAGGTCTCTAGTTTAAAAAAATGCACAGGTTTGTAGGTTTCCCTAGGTGCCGGCTGAGCTAGAGGCCAAAATCTACAGTTAGGCACTTTGCAAAAAAGAGCTCTGTTTTCTTTCAAAAAATAGGATGTGTCCACATTGCGTTTTGGGGCGTTTCCTGTGGCGGGCGCTAGACCTACCCGCACAAGTGAGGTATCATTTTTATCGGGAGACTTGGGGGAACACTGGGTGGAAGGAAATTTGTGGCTCCTCTCAGATTCCAGAACTTTCTGTCACCGAAATGTGAGGAAAATGTGTTTTTTTAGCCAAAATTTGAGGTTTGCAAAGGATTCTGGGTAACAGAACCTGGTCACAGCCCCACAAGTCACCCCATCTTGGATTTCCCTAGGTCTCTAGTTTTAAAAAATGCACAGGTTTGGTAGGTTTCCCTAGGTGCCGGCTGAGCTAGGGGCCAAAATCTACAGGTAGGCACTTCGCAAAAAAGAGCTCTGTTTTCTGTGATGTGTCCACGTTGTGTTTTGGGGCATATCCTGTCGCGGGCGCTAGGTCTACCCACACAAGTGAGGTATCATTTTTATCGGGAGAATTGGGGGAACACTGGGTGGAAGGAAATTTGTGGCTCCTCTCAGATTCCAGAACTTTCTGTCACCGAAATGTGAGGAAAATGTGTTTTTTTAGCCAAATTTTGAGGTTTGCAAAGGATTCTGGGTAACAGAACCTGGTCAGAGCCCCACAAGTCACCCCATCTTGGATTCCCCTAGGTCCCTAGTTTTAAAAAATGCACAGGTTTGGTAGGTTTCCCTAGGTGCCGGTTGAGCTAGAGGCCAAAACCTACAGGTAGGCACTTTGCAAAAAACAGCTCTGTTTTCTGTGATGTGTCCACGTTGTGTTTTGGGACATTTCCTGTCGCGGGCGCTAGGCCTACCCACACAAGTGAGGTACCATTTTTATCGGGAGACTTCGGGGAACGCTGGGTGGAAGGAAATTTGTGGCTCCTCTCAGATTCCAGAACTTTCTGTCACCAAAATGTGAGGAAAATGTGTTTTTTTAGCCAAATTTTGAGGTTTGCAAAGGATTCTGGGTAACAGAACCTGGTCAGAGCCACACAAGTCACCCCATCTTGGATTCCCCTAGGTCTCTAGTTCTCAAAAATGCACAGGTTTGGTAGGTTTCCCTAGGTGCCAGCTGAGCTAGAGGCCAAAATCTACAGGTAGGCACTTTGCAAAAAACAGCTCTGTTTTCTGTCAAAAAATGGGATGTGCCCACTTTGTGTTTTGGGACATTTCCTGTCGCGGGCACTAGGACTACCCACACAAGTGAGGTATCATTTTTATTGGGAGACTTGGGGGAACGGTGGGTGGAAGGAAATTTGTGGCTCCTCTCAGATTCCAGAACTTTCTGTCTCCGAAATGGGAGGAAAATATGTTTTTTTAGTGAAATTTTGAGGTTTGCAAAGGATTCTGGGTAACAGAACCTGGTCAGAGCCCCAGAAGTCACCCCATCTTGGATTCCCCTAGGTCTTTAGTTTTTAACAATGCACAGGTTTGGTAGGTTTCCCTAGGTGCCGGCTGAGCTAGAGGCAAAAATCTACAGGTAGGCACTTTGCAAAAAACAGCTCTGTTTTCTGTGATGTGTCCACGTTGTGTTTTGGGGCATATCCTGTCGCGGGTGCTAGGTCTACCCACACAAGTGAGGTATCATTTTTATTGGGAGACTTGGGGGAACGCTGGGTGGGAGGAAATATGTGGCTCCTCTCAGATTCCAGAACTTTCTGTCTCCGAAATGGGAGGAAAATATGTTTTTTTAGTGAAATTTTGAGGTTTGCAAAGGATTCTGGGTAACAGAACCTGGTCAGAGCCACACAAGTCACCCCATCTTGGATTCCCCTAGGTCTCTAGTTCTCAAAAATGCACAGGTTTGGTAGGTTTCCCTAGGTGCCAGCTGAGCTAGAGGCCAAAATCTACAGGTAGGCACTTTGCAAAAAACAGCTCTGTTTTCTGTCAAAAAATGGGATATGCCCACTTTGTGTTTTGGGACATTTCCTGTCGCGGGCACTAGGACTACCCACACAAGTGAGGTATCATTTTTATCGGGAGACTTGGGGGAACGATGGGTGGAAGGAAATTTGTGGCTCCTCTCAGATTCCAGAACTTTCTGTCTCCGAAATGTGAGGAAAATATGTTTTTTTAGTGAAATTTTGAGGTTTGCAAAGGATTCTGGGTAACAGAACCTGGTCAGAGCCCCAGAAGTCACCCCATCTTGGATTCCCCTAGGTCTTTAGTTTTTAACAATGCACAGGTTTGGTAGGTTTCCCTAGGTGCCGGCTGAGCTAGAGGCCAAAATCTACAGGTAGGCACTTTGCAAAAAACAGCTCTGTTTTCTGTGATGTGTTCACGTTGTGTTTTGGGGCATATCCTGTCGCGGGCGCTAGGTCTACCCACACAAGTGAGGTATCATTTTTATCGGGAGACTTGGGGGAACGCTGGGTGGAAGAAAATTCGTGGCTCCTCTCAGATTCCAGAACTTTCTGTCACCGAAATGTGAGGAAAATGTGTTTTTTTAGCCAAAATTTGAGGTTTGCAAAGGATTCTGGGTAACAGAACCTGGTCAGAGCCCCACAAGTCACCCCATATTGGGTTTCCCTAGGTCTCTAGTTTTGAAAAATGCACAGGTTTGTAGGTTTCCCTAGGTGCCAGCTGAGCTAGAGGCCAAAATCTACAGGTAGGCAGTTTGCAAAAAACAGCTCTGTTTTCTGTCAAAAAATGGGATGTGCCCACTTTGTGTTTTGGGACATTTCCTGTCGCGGGCACTAGGACTACCAACACAAGTGAGGTATCATTTTTATTGGGAGACTTGGGGGAACGGTGGGTGGAAGGAAATTTGTGGCTCCTCTCAGATTCCAGAACTTTCTGTCTCCGAAATGGGCGGAAAATATGTTTTTTTAGTGAAATTTTGAGGTTTGCAAAGGATTCTGGGTAACAGAACCTGGTCAGAGCCCCAGAAGTCACCCCATCTTGGATTCCCCTAGGTCTTTAGTTTTTAACAATGCACAGGTTTGGTAGGTTTCCCTAGGTGCCGGCTGAGCTAGAGGCCAAAATCTACAGGTAGGCACTTTGCAAAAAACAGCTCTGTTTTCTGTGATGTGTCCACGTTGTGTTTTGGGGCATATCCTGTCGCAGGCGCTAGGTCTACCCACACAAGTGAGGTATCATTTTTATCGGGAGACTTGGGGGAACGCTGGGTGGGAGGAAATATGTGGCTCCTCTCAGATTCCAGAACTTTCTGTCTCCGAAATGGGAGGAAAATATGTTTTTTTAGTGAAATTTTGAGGTTTGCAAAGGATTCTGGGTAACAGAACCTGGTCAGAGCCCCACAAGTCACCCCACATTGGGTTTCCCTAGGTCTCTAGTTTAAAAAAATGCACAGGTTTGTAGGTTTCCCTAGGTGCCGGCTGAGCTAGAGGCCAAAAACTACAGGTAGGCACTTTGCAAAAAACAGCTCTGTTTTCTTTAAAAAAATAGGATGTGTCCACGTTGCGTTTTGGGGCGTTTCCTGTGGCGGGCGCTAGGTCTACCCACACAAGTGAGGTATCATTTTTATCGGGAGAATTGGGGGAACACTGGGTGGAAGGAAATTTGTGGTTCCTCTCAGATTCCAGAACTTTCTGTCACCGAAATGTGAGGAAAATGTGTTTTTTTAGCCAAATTTTGAGGTTTGCAAAGGATTCTGGGTAACAGAACCTGGTCAGAGCCCCACAAGTCACCCCATCTTGGATTCCCCTAGGTCCCTAGTTTTCAAAAATGCACAGGTTTGGTAGGTTTCCCTAGGTGCCGGTTGAGCTAGAGGCCAAAACCTACAGGTAGGCACTTTGCAAAAAACAGCTCTGTTTTCTGTGATGTGTCCACGTTGTGTTTTGGGACATTTCCTGTCGCGGGCGCTAGGCCTACCCACACAAGTGAGGTTCCATTTTTATCGGGAGACTTTGGGGAACGCTGGGTGGAAGGAAATTTGTGGCTCCTCTCAGATTCCAGAACTTTCTGTCACCGAAATGTCAGGAAAATGTGTTTTTTTAGCCAAATTTTGAGGTTTGCAAAGGATTCTGGGTAACAGAACCTGGTCAGAGCCCCACAAGTCACCCCATATTGGGTTTCCCTAGGTCTCTAGTTTTGAAAAATGCACAGGTTTGTAGGTTTCCCTAGGTGCCAGCTGAGCTAGAGGCCAAAATCTACAGGTAGGCAGTTTGCAAATAACAGCTCTGTTTTCTGTCAAAAAATGGGATGTGCCCACTTTGTGTTTTGGGACATTTCCTGTCGCGGGCACTAGGACTACCCACACAAGTGAGGTATCATTTTTATTGGGAGACTTGGGGGAACGGTGGGTGGAAGGAAATTTGTGGCTCCTCTCAGATTCCAGAACTTTCTGTCTCCGAAATGGGAGGAAAATATGTTTTTTTAGTGAAATTTTGAGGTTTGCAAAGGATTCTGGGTAACAGAACCTGGTCAGAGCCCCAGAAGTCACCCCATCTTGGATTCCCCTAGGTCTTTAGTTTTTAACAATGCACAGGTTTGGTAGGTTTCCCTAGGTGCCGGCTGAGCTAGAGGCCAAAATCTACAGGTAGGCACTTTGCAAAAAACAGCTCTGTTTTCTGTGATGTGTCCACGTTGTGTTTTGGGGCATATCCTGTCGCGGGCGCTAGGTCTACCCACACAAGTGAGGTATCATTTTTATCGGGAGACTTGGGGGAACGCTGGGTGGGAGGAAATATGTGGCTCCTCTCAGATTCCAGAACTTTCTGTCTCCGAAATGGGAGGAAAATATGTTTTTTTAGTGAAATTTTGAGGTTTGCAAAGGATTCTGGGTAACAGAACCTGGTCAGAGCCCCACAAGTCACCCCACATTGGGTTTCCCTAGGTCTCTAATTTAAAAAAATGCACAGGTTTGTAGGTTTCCCTAGGTGCCGGCTGAGCTAGAGGCCAAAATCTACAGGTAGGCACTTTGCAAAAAACAGCTCTGTTTTCTTTCAAAAAATAGGATGTGTCCACGTTGCGTTTTGGGGCGTTTCCTGTGGCGGGCGCTAGGTCTACCCACACAAGTGAGGTATCATTTTTATCGGGAGAATTGGGGGAACACTGGGTGGAAGGAAATTTGTGGTTCCTCTCAGATTCCAGAACTTTCTGTCACCGAAATGTGAGGAAAATGTGTTTTTTTAGCCAAATTTTGAGGTTTGCAAAGGATTCTGGGTAACAGAACCTGGTCAGAGCCCCACAAGTCACCCCATCTTGGATTCCCCTAGGTCCCTAGTTTTCAAAAATGCACAGGTTTGGTAGGTTTCCCTAGGTGCCGGTTGAGCTAGAGGCCAAAACCTACAGGTAGGCACTTTGCAAAAAACAGCTCTGTTTTCTGTGATGTGTCCACGTTGTGTTTTGGGACATTTCCTGTCGCGGGCGCTAGGCCTACCCACACAAGTGAGGTTCCATTTTTATCGGGAGACTTTGGGGAACGCTGGGTGGAAGGAAATTTGTGGCTCCTCTCAGATTCCAGAACTTTCTGTCACCGAAATGTCAGGAAAATGTGTTTTTTTAGCCAAATTTTGAGGTTTGCAAAGGATTCTGGGTAACAGAACCTGGTCAGAGCCCCACAAGTCACCCCACATTGGGTTTCCCTAGGTCTCTAGTTTAAAAAAATGCACAGGTTTGTAGGTTTCCCTAGGTGCCGGCTGAGCTAGAGGCCAAAATCTACAGGTAGGCACTTTGCAAAAAACAGCTCTGTTTTCTTTCAAAAAATAGGATGTGTCCACGTTGCGTTTTGGGGCGTTTCCTGTGGCGAGCGCTAGACCTACCTGCACAAGTGAGGTATCATTTTTATCGGGAGACTTGGGGGAACACTGGGTGGAAGGAAATTTGTGGCTCCTCTCAGATTCCAGAACTTTCTGTCACCGAAATGTGAGGAAAATGTGTTTTTTTAGCCAAAATTTGAGGTTTGCAAAGGATTCTGGGTAACAGAACCTGGTCAGAGCCCCACAAGTCACCCCACATTGGGTTTCCCTAGGTCTCTAGTTTAAAAAAATGCACAGGTTTGTAGGTTTCCCTAGGTGCCGGCTGAGCTAGAGGCCAAAATCTACAGGTAGGCACTTTGCAAAAAACAGCTCTGTTTTCTTTAAAAAAATAGGATGTGTCCACGTTGCGTTTTGGGGCGTTTCCTGTGGCGGGCGCTAGGTCTACCCACACAAGTGAGGTATCATTTTTATCGGGAGAATTGGGGGAACACTGGGTGGAAGGAAATTTGTGGTTCCTCTCAGATTCCAGAACTTTCTGTCACCGAAATGTGAGGAAAATGTGTTTTTTTAGCCAAATTTTGAGGTTTGCAAAGGATTCTGGGTAACAGAACCTGGTCAGAGCCCCACAAGTCACCCCATCTTGGATTCCCCTAGGTCCCTAGTTTTCAAAAATGCACAGGTTTGGTAGGTTTCCCTAGGTGCCGGTTGAGCTAGAGGCCAAAACCTACAGGTAGGCACTTTGCAAAAAACAGCTCTGTTTTCTGTGATGTGTCCACGTTGTGTTTTGGGACATTTCCTGTCGCGGGCGCTAGGCCTACCCACACAAGTGAGGTTCCATTTTTATCGGGAGACTTTGGGGAACGCTGGGTGGAAGGAAATTTGTGGCTCCTCTCAGATTCCAGAACTTTCTGTCACCGAAATGTCAGGAAAATGTGTTTTTTTAGCCAAATTTTGAGGTTTGCAAAGGATTCTGGGTAACAGAACCTGGTCAGAGCCCCACAAGTCACCCCACATTGGGTTTCCCTAGGTCTCTAGTTTAAAAAAATGCACAGGTTTGTAGGTTTCCCTAGGTGCCGGCTGAGCTAGAGGCCAAAATCTACAGGTAGGCACTTTGCAAAAAACAGCTCTGTTTTCTTTCAAAAAATAGGATGTGTCCACGTTGCGTTTTGGGGCGTTTCCTGTGGCGAGCGCTAGACCTACCTGCACAAGTGAGGTATCATTTTTATCGGGAGACTTGGGGGAACACTGGGTGGAAGGAAATTTGTTGCTCCTCTCAGATTCCAGAACTTTCTGTCACCGAAATGTGAGGAAAATGTGTTTTTTTAGCCAAAATTTGAGGTTTGCAAAGGATTCTGGGTAACAGAACCTGGTCAGAGCCCCACAAGTCACCCCATCTTGGATTCCCCTAGGTCCCTAGTTTTAAAAAATGCACAGGTTTGGTAGGTTTCCCTAGGTGCCGGTTGAGCTAGAGGCCAAAACCTACAGGTAGGCACTTTGCAAAAAACAGCTCTGTTTTCTGTGATGTGTCCACGTTGTGTTTTGGGACATTTCCTGTCGCGGGCGCTAGGCCTACCCACACAAGTGAGGTTCCATTTTTATCGGGAGACTTTGGGGAACGCTGGGTGGAAGGAAATTTGTGGCTCCTCTCAGATTCCAGAACTTTCTGTCACCGAAATGTGAGGAAAATGTGTTTTTTTAGCCAAATTTTGAGGTTTGCAAAGGATTCTGGGTAACAGAACCTGGTCAGAGCCCCACAAGTCACCCCACATTGGGTTTCCCTAGGTCTCTAGTTTAAAAAAATGCACAGGTTTGTAGGTTTCCCTAGGTGCCGGCTGAGCTAGAGGCCAAAATCTACAGGTAGGCACTTTGAAAAAAACAGCTCTGTTTTCTTTCAAAAAATAGGATGTGTCCACGTTGCGTTTTGGGGCGTTTCCTGTGGCGAGCGCTAGACCTACCCGCACAAGTGAGGTATCATTTTTATCGGGAGACTTGGGGGAACACTGGGTGGAAGGAAATTTGTGGCTCCTCTCAGATTCCAGAACTTTCTGTCACCGAAATGGGAGGAAAATGTGGTTTTTTAGCAAAAATTTGAGGTTTGCAAAGGATTCTGGGTAACAGAACCTGGTCAAAGTCCCACAAGTCACCCCATCTTGGATTTCCCTAGGTCTCTAGTTTTAAAAAATGCACAGGTTTGGTAGGTTTCCTTAGGTGCCGGCTGAGCTAGGGGCCAAAATCTACAGGTAGGCACTTCGCAAAAAAGAGCTCTGTTTTCTGTGATGTGTCCACGTTGTGTTTTGGGGCATATCCTGTCGCGGGCGCTAGGTCTACCCACACAAGTGAGGTATCATTTTTATCGGGAGAATTGGGGGAACACTGGGTGGAAGGAAATTTGTGGCTCCTCTCAGATTCCAGAACTTTCTGTCACCGAAATGTGAGGAAAATGTGTTTTTTTAGCCAAATTTTGAGGTTTGCAAAGGATTCTGGGTAACAGAACCTGGTCAGAGCCCCACAAGTCACCCCATCTTGGATTCCCCTAGGTCCCTAGTTTTAAAAAATGCACAGGTTTGGTAGGTTTCCCTAGGTGCCGGTTGAGCTAGAAGCCAAAACCTACAGGTAGGCACTTTGCAAAAAACAGCTCTGTTTTCTGTGATGTGTCCACGTTGTGTTTTGGGACATTTCCTGTCGCGGGCGCTAGGCCTACCCACACAAGTGAGGTACCATTTTTATCGGGAGACTTCGGGGAACGCTGGGTGGAAGGAAATTTGTGGCTCCTCTCAGATTCCAGAACTTTCTGTCACCAAAATGTGAGCAAAATGTGAGGAAAATGTGTTTTTTTAGCCAAATTTTGAGGTTTGCAAAGGATTCTGGGTAACAGAACCTGGTCAGAGCCACACAAGTCACCCCATCTTGGATTCCCCTAGGTCTCTAGTTCTCAAAAATGCACAGGTTTGGTACGTTTCCCTAGGTGCCAGCTGAGCTAGAGGCCAAAATCTACAGGTAGGCACTTTGCAAAAAACAGCTCTGTTTTCTGTCAAAAAATGGGATGTGCCCACTTTGTGTTTTGGGACATTTCCTGTCGCGGGCACTAGGACTACCCACACAAGTGAGGTATCATTTTTATCGGAAGACTTGGGGGAACGATGGGTGGAAGGAAATTTGTGGCTCCTCTCAGATTCCAGAACTTTCTGTCTCCGAAATGTGAGGAAAATATGTTTTTTTAGTGAAATTTTGAGGTTTGCAAAGGATTCTGGGTAACAGAACCTGGTCAGAGCCCCAGAAGTCACCCCATCTTGGATTCCCCTAGGTCTTTAGTTTTTAACAATGCACAGGTTTGGTAGGTTTCCCTAGGTGCCGGCTGAGCTAGAGGCCAAAATCTACAGGTAGGCACTTTGCAAAAAACAGCTCTGTTTTCTGTGATGTGTTCACATTGTGTTTTGGGGCATATCCTGTCGCGGGCGCTAGGTCTACCCACACAAGTGAGGTATCATTTTTATCGGGAGACTTGGGGGAACGCTGGGTGGAAGAAAATTCGTGGCTCCTCTCAGATTCCAGAACTTTCTGTCACCGAAATGTGAGGAAAATGTGTTTTTTTAGCCAAAATTTGAGGTTTGCAAAGGATTCTGGGTAACAGAACCTGGTCAGAGCCCCACAAGTCACCCCATATTGGGTTTCCCTAGGTCTCTAGTTTTGAAAAATGCACAGGTTTGTAGGTTTCCCTAGGTGCCAGCTGAGCTAGAGGCCAAAATCTACAGGTAGGCACTTTGCAAAAAACAGCTCTGTTTCTTTAAAAAAATGGGATGTGTCCACGTTGCGTTTTGGGGCGTTTCCTGTGGCGGGCGCTACGCCTACCCACACAAGTGAGGTATCATTTTTATCGGGAGACTTGGGGGAACACTGGGTGGAAGGAAATTTGTGGCTCCTCTCAGATTCCAGAACTTTCTGTCACCGAAATGTGAGGAAAATGTGTTTTTTTAGCCAAAATTTGAGGTTTGCAAAGGATTCTGTGTAACAGAACCTGGTCAGAGCCCCACAAGTCACCCCATATTGGATTCCCCTAGGTCTCTAGTTTTAAAAAATTCACAGGTTTGGTAGGTTTCATTAGGTGCCGGCTGAGCTAGAGGCCAAAACCTACAGGTAGGCACTTTGCAAAAAACAGCTCTGTTTTCTGTGATGTGTCCACGTTGTGTTTTGGGACATTTCCTGTCGCGGGCGCTAGGCCTACCCACACAAGTGAGGTACCATTTTTATCGGGAGACTTCGGGGAACGCTGGGTGGAAGGAAATTTGTGGCTCCTCTCAGATTCCAGAACTTTCTGTCACCAAAATGTGAGGAAAATGTGTTTTTTTAGCCAAATTTTGAGGTTTGCAAAGGATTCTGGGTAACAGAACCTCGTCAGAGCCACACAAGTCACCCCATCTTGGATTCCCCTAGGTCTCTAGTTCTCAAAAATGCACAGGTTTGGTAGGTTTCCCTAGGTGCCAGCTGAGCTAGAGGCCAAAATCTACAGGTAGGCACTTTGCAAAAAACAGCTCTGTTTTCTGTCAAAAAATGGGATGTGCCCACTTTGTGTTTTGGGACATTTCCTGTCGCGGGCACTAGGACTACCCACACAAGTGAGGTATCATTTTTATCGGGAGACTTGGGGGAACGATGGGTGGAAGGAAATTTGTGGCTCCTCTCAGATTCCAGAACTTTCTGTCTCCGAAATGTGAGGAAAATATGTTTTTTTAGTGAAATTTTGAGGTTTGCAAAGGATTCTGGGTAACAGAACCTGGTCAGAGCCCCAGAAGTCACCCCATCTTGGATTCCCCTAGGTCTTTAGTTTTAAAAAATGCAGAGGTTTGGTAGGTTTGCCTAGGTGCCGGCTGAGCTAGAGGCCAAAATCTACAGGTAGGCACTTTGCAAAAAACAGCTCTGTTTTCTTTAAAAAAATGGGATGCGTCCACGTTGTGTTTTGGGGCGTCTCCTGTCGCTGGCGCTAGGCCTACCCACACAAGTGAGGTATCATTTTTTGATCTGGAGACTTGGGGGAACGCTGCGTGGAAGGAAATTCGTAGCTCCTCTCAGATTCCAGAACTTTCTGTTACCGAAATGTAAGGAAAATGTGTTTTTTAGCCAAAATTTGAGGTTTGCAAAGGATTCTGGGTAACAGAACCTGGTCCGAGCCCCACAAGTCACCCCATATGGGATTTCCCTAGGTCTCTAGTTTTAAAAAATGCACAGGTTTGTAGGTTTCCCTAGGTGCCGGCTGAGCTAGAGGCCAAAATCTACAGGTAGGCACTTTGCAAAAAACAGCTCTGTTTTCTTTAAAAAAATGGGATGTGTCCACGTTGTGTTTTGGGGTGTCTCCTGTCGCGGGCGCTAGGCCTACACACACAAGTGAGGTATAATTTTTATCGGGAGACTTGGGGGAATGCTGGGTGGAAGGAAATTCGTGGCTCCTCTCAGATTACAGAACTTTCTGTCACCGAAATGTGAGGAAAATGTGTTTTTTTTGCCAAAATGTGAGGTTTGCAAAGGATTCTGGGTAACAGAACCTGGTCAGAGCCCCACAAGTCACCCCACATTGGGTTTCCTTAGGTCCCTAGTTTAAAAAAATGCACAGGTTTGTAGGTTTCCCTAGGTGCCGGCTGAGCTAGAGGCCAAAATCTACAGGTAGGCACTTTGCAAAAAACAGCTGTTTTCTTTAAAAAAATAGGATGTGTCCACGTTGCGTTTTGGGGCGTTTCCTGTGGCGGACACTAGACCTACCCGCACAAGTGAAGTATCATTTTTATCGGGAGACTTTGGGGAACACTGGGTGGAAGGAAATTTGTGGCTCCTCTCAGATTCCAGAACTTTCTGTCACCGAAATGTGAGGAAAATGTGTTTTTTTAGCCAAAATTTGAGGTTTGCAAAGGATTCTGGGTAACAGAACCTGGTCAGAGCCCCACAAGTCACCCCATATTGGATTCCCCTAGGTTTCTAGGTTTTAAAAATGCACAGGTTTGGTAGGTTTCCCTAGGTGCCGGCTGAGCTAGAGGCCAAAATCTACAGAGAGGCACTTTGCAAAAAACAGCTCTGTTTTCTGTGATGTGTCCACGTTGTGTTTTGGGGCATATCCTTTCGCGGGCGCTATGCCTACCCACACAAGTGAGGTACCATTTTTATCGGGAGACGTGGGGGAACGCTGGGTGGAAGGAACTTTGTGGCTCCTCTCAGATTCCAGAACTTTCTGTCACCGAAATGTGAGGAAAAAAATGTTTTTTTAGCCAAATTTTGAGGTTTGCAAAGGATTCTGGGTACCAGAACCTGGTCAGAGCCCCACAAGTCACAACATCTTGGATTCCCCTAGGTCTCTAGTTTTCAAAAATGCACAGGTTTGGTAGGTTTCCCTAGGTGCCGGCTGAGCTAGAGGCCAAAATCTACAGGTAGGCACTTTGCAAAAAACAGCTCTGTTTTCTGTGATGTGTCCACGTTGTGTTTTGGGGCATATCCTGTCGCGGGCGCTAAGTCTACCCACACAAGTGAGGTATCATTTTTATCGGGAGACTTGGGGGAACGCTGGGTGGAAGGAAATTCGTGGCTCCTCTCAGATTCCACAACTTTCTGTCACTGAAATGTGAGGAAAATTTGTTTTTTTAGCCAAAATTTGAGGCTTGCAATGGATTCTGGGTAACTTAACCTGGTCAGAGCCCCACAAGTCACCCCATATTGGGTTTCCCTAGGTCTCTAGTTTTGAAAAATGCACAGGTTTGTAGGTTTCCCTAGGTGCCGGCTGAGCTAAAGGCCAAAATCTACAGGTAGGCACTTTGCAAAAAACAGCTCTGTTTTCTTTAAAAAAATGGGATGTGTCCACGTTGCGTTTTGGGGCGTATCCTGTGGCGGGCGCTAGGCCTACCCACACAAGTGACGTAACATTTTTATCGGGAGACTTGGGGGAACGCTGGGTGGAAGGAAATTTGTCGCTCCTCTCAGATTCCAGAACTTTCTGTCACCGAAATGTGAGGAAAATTTGTTTTTTTAAGCCAAAATTTAAGGTTTGCAAAGGATTCTGGGTAACAGAACCTGGTCAGAGCCCCACAAGTCACCCCACATTGGGTTTCCCTAGGTCCCTAGTTTAAAAAAATGCACAGGTTTGTAGGTTTCCCTAGGTGCCGGCTGAGCTAGAGGCCAAAATCTACAGGTAGGCACTTTGCAAAAAACAGCTGTTTTCTTTAAAAAAATAGGATGTGTCCACGTTGCGTTTTGGGGCGTTTCCTGTGGCGGACGCTAGACCTACCCGCACAAGTGAAGTATCATTTTTATCGGGAGACTTGGGGGAACACTGGGTGGAAGGAAATTTGTGGCTCCTCTCAGATTCCAGAACTTTCTGTCACCGAAATGTGAGGAAAATGTGTTTTTTTAGCCAAAATTTGAGGTTTGCAAAGGATTCTGGGTAACAGAACCTGGTCAGAGCCCCACAAGTCACCCCATATTGGATTCCCCTAGGTTTCTAGGTTTTAAAAATGCACAGGTTTGGTAGGTTTCCCTAGGTGCCGGCTGAGCTAGAGGCCAAAATCTACAGAGAGGCACTTTGCAAAAAACAGCTCTGTTTTCTGTGATGTGTCCACGTTGTGTTTTGGGGCATATCCTTTCGCGGGCGCTATGCCTACCCACACAAGTGAGGTACCATTTTTATCGGGAGACGTGGGGGAACGCTGGGTGGAAGGAACTTTGTGGCTCCTCTCAGATTCCAGAACTTTCTGTCACCGAAATGTGAGGAAAAAAATGTTTTTTTAGCCAAATTTTGAGGTTTGCAAAGGATTCTGGGTACCAGAACCTGGTCAGAGCCCCACAAGTCACAACATCTTGGATTCCCCTAGGTCTCTAGTTTTCAAAAATGCACAGGTTTGGTAGGTTTCCCTAGGTGCCGGCTGAGCTAGAGGCCAAAATCTACAGGTAGGCACTTTGCAAAAAACAGCTCTGTTTTCTGTGATGTGTCCACGTTGTGTTTTGGGGCATATCCTGTCGCGGGCGCTAAGTCTACCCACACAAGTGAGGTATCATTTTTATCGGGAGACTTGGGGGAACGCTGGGTGGAAGGAAATTCGTGGCTCCTCAGATTCCACAACTTTCTGTCACTGAAATGTGAGGAAAATTTGTTTTTTTAGCCAAAATTTGAGGCTTGCAATGGATTCTGGGTAACTTAACCTGGTCAGAGCCCCACAAGTCACCCCATATTGGGTTTCCCTAGGTCTCTAGTTTTGAAAAATGCACAGGTTTGTAGGTTTCCCTAGGTGCCGGCTGAGCTAAAGGCCAAAATCTACAGGTAGGCACTTTGCAAAAAACAGCTCTGTTTTCTTTAAAAAAATGGGATGTGTCCACGTTGCGTTTTGGGGCGTTTCCTGTGGCGGGCGCTAGGCCTACCCACACAAGTGACGTAACATTTTTATCGGGAGACTTGGGGGAACGCTGGGTGGAAGGAAATTTGTCGCTCCTCTCAGATTCCAGAACTTTCTGTCACCGAAATGTGAGGAAAATGTGTTTTTTTAGCCAAAATTTGAGGTTTGCAAAGGATTCTGGGTAACAGAACCTGGTCAGAGCCCCACAAGTCACCCCACATTGGGTTTCCCTAGGTCCCTAGTTTAAAAAAATGCACAGGTTTGTAGGTTTCCCTAGGTGCCGGCTGAGCTAGAGGCCAAAATCTACAGAGAGGCACTTTGCAAAAAACAGCTCTGTTTTCTGTGATGTGTCCACGTTGTGTTTTGGGGCATATCCTTTCGCGGGCGCTATGCCTACCCACACAAGTGAGGTACCATTTTTATCGGGAGACGTGGGGGAACGCTGGGTGGAAGGAACTTTGTGGCTCCTCTCAGATTCCAGAACTTTCTGTCACCGAAATGTGAGGAAAAAAATGTTTTTTTAGCCAAATTTTGAGGTTTGCAAAGGATTCTGGGTACCAGAACCTGGTCAGAGCCCCACAAGTCACAACATCTTGGATTCCCCTAGGTCTCTAGTTTTCAAAAATGCACAGGTTTGGTAGGTTTCCCTAGGTGCCGGCTGAGCTAGAGGCCAAAATCTACAGGTAGGCACTTTGCAAAAAACAGCTCTGTTTTCTGTGATGTGTCCACGTTGTGTTTTGGGGCATATCCTGTCGCGGGCGCTAAGTCTACCCACACAAGTGAGGTATCATTTTTATCGGGAGACTTGGGGGAACGCTGGGTGGAAGGAAATTCGTGGCTCCTCTCAGATTCCACAACTTTCTGTCACTGAAATGTGAGGAAAATTTGTTTTTTTAGCCAAAATTTGAGGCTTGCAATGGATTCTGGGTAACTTAACCTGGTCAGAGCCCCACAAGTCACCCCATATTGGGTTTCCCTAGGTCTCTAGTTTTGAAAAATGCACAGGTTTGTAGGTTTCCCTAGGTGCCGGCTGAGCTAAAGGCCAAAATCTACAGGTAGGCACTTTGCAAAAAACAGCTCTGTTTTCTTTAAAAAAATGGGATGTGTCCACGTTGCGTTTTGGGGCGTATCCTGTGGCGGGCGCTAGGCCTACCCACACAAGTGACGTAACATTTTTATCGGGAGACTTGGGGGAACGCTGGGTGGAAGGAAATTTGTCGCTCCTCTCAGATTCCAGAACTTTCTGTCACCGAAATGTGAGGAAAATTTGTTTTTTTAAGCCAAAATTTAAGGTTTGCAAAGGATTCTGGGTAACAGAACCTGGTCAGAGCCCCACAAGTCACCCCACATTGGGTTTCCCTAGGTCCCTAGTTTAAAAAAATGCACAGGTTTGTAGGTTTCCCTAGGTGCCGGCTGAGCTAGAGGCCAAAATCTACAGGTAGGCACTTTGCAAAAAACAGCTGTTTTCTTTAAAAAAATAGGATGTGTCCACGTTGCGTTTTGGGGCGTTTCCTGTGGCGGACGCTAGACCTACCCGCACAAGTGAAGTATCATTTTTATCGGGAGACTTGGGGGAACACTGGGTGGAAGGAAATTTGTGGCTCCTCTCAGATTCCAGAACTTTCTGTCACCGAAATGTGAGGAAAATGTGTTTTTTTAGCCAAAATTTGAGGTTTGCAAAGGATTCTGGGTAACAGAACCTGGTCAGAGCCCCACAAGTCACCCCATATTGGATTCCCCTAGGTTTCTAGGTTTTAAAAATGCACAGGTTTGGTAGGTTTCCCTAGGTGCCGGCTGAGCTAGAGGCCAAAATCTACAGAGAGGCACTTTGCAAAAAACAGCTCTGTTTTCTGTGATGTGTCCACGTTGTGTTTTGGGGCATATCCTTTCGCGGGCGCTATGCCTACCCACACAAGTGAGGTACCATTTTTATCGGGAGACGTGGGGGAACGCTGGGTGGAAGGAACTTTGTGGCTCCTCTCAGATTCCAGAACTTTCTGTCACCGAAATGTGAGGAAAAAAAATGTTTTTTTAGCCAAATTTTGAGGTTTGCAAAGGATTCTGGGTACCAGAACCTGGTCAGAGCCCCACAAGTCACAACATCTTGGATTCCCCTAGGTCTCTAGTTTTCAAAAATGCACAGGTTTGGTAGGTTTCCCTAGGTGCCGGCTGAGCTAGAGGCCAAAATCTACAGGTAGGCACTTTGCAAAAAACAGCTCTGTTTTCTGTGATGTGTCCACGTTGTGTTTTGGGGCATATCCTGTCGCGGGCGCTAAGTCTACCCACACAAGTGAGGTATCATTTTTATCGGGAGACTTGGGGGAACGCTGGGTGGAAGGAAATTCGTGGCTCCTCTCAGATTCCACAACTTTCTGTCACTGAAATGTGAGGAAAATTTGTTTTTTTAGCCAAAATTTGAGGCTTGCAATGGATTCTGGGTAACTTAACCTGGTCAGAGCCCCACAAGTCACCCCATATTGGGTTTCCCTAGGTCTCTAGTTTTGAAAAATGCACAGGTTTGTAGGTTTCCCTAGGTGCCGGCTGAGCTAAAGGCCAAAATCTACAGGTAGGCACTTTGCAAAAAACAGCTCTGTTTTCTTTAAAAAAATGGGATGTGTCCACGTTGCGTTTTGGGGCGTTTCCTGTGGCGGGCGCTAGGCCTACCCACACAAGTGACGTAACATTTTTATCGGGAGACTTGGGGGAACGCTGGGTGGAAGGAAATTTGTCGCTCCTCTCAGATTCCAGAACTTTCTGTCACCGAAATGTGAGGAAAATGTGTTTTTTTAGCCAAAATTTGAGGTTTGCAAAGGATTCTGGGTAACAGAACCTGGTCAGAGCCCCACAAGTCACCCCACATTGGGTTTCCCTAGGTCCCTAGTTTAAAAAAATGCACAGGTTTGTAGGTTTCCCTAGGTGCCGGCTGAGCTAGAGGCCAAAATCTACAGGTAGGCACTTTGCAAAAAACAGCTGTTTTCTTTAAAAAAATAGGATGTGTCCACGTTGCGTTTTGGGGCGTTTCCTGTGGCGGACACTAGACCTACCCGCACAAGTGAAGTATCATTTTTATCGGGAGACTTTGGGGAACACTGGGTGGAAGGAAATTTGTGGCTCCTCTCAGATTCCAGAACTTTCTGTCACCGAAATGTGAGGAAAATGTGTTTTTTTAGCCAAAATTTGAGGTTTGCAAAGGATTCTGGGTAACAGAACCTGGTCAGAGCCCCACAAGTCACCCCATATTGGATTCCCCTAGGTTTCTAGGTTTTAAAAATGCACAGGTTTGGTAGGTTTCCCTAGGTGCCGGCTGAGCTAGAGGCCAAAATCTACAGAGAGGCACTTTGCAAAAAACAGCTCTGTTTTCTGTGATGTGTCCACGTTGTGTTTTGGGGCATATCCTTTCGCGGGCGCTATGCCTACCCACACAAGTGAGGTACCATTTTTATCGGGAGACGTGGGGGAACGCTGGGTGGAAGGAACTTTGTGGCTCCTCTCAGATTCCAGAACTTTCTGTCACCGAAATGTGAGGAAAAAAATGTTTTTTTAGCCAAATTTTGAGGTTTGCAAAGGATTCTGGGTACCAGAACCTGGTCAGAGCCCCACAAGTCACAACATCTTGGATTCCCCTAGGTCTCTAGTTTTCAAAAATGCACAGGTTTGGTAGGTTTCCCTAGGTGCCGGCTGAGCTAGAGGCCAAAATCTACAGGTAGGCACTTTGCAAAAAACAGCTCTGTTTTCTGTGATGTGTCCACGTTGTGTTTTGGGGCATATCCTGTCGCGGGCGCTAAGTCTACCCACACAAGTGAGGTATCATTTTTATCGGGAGACTTAGGGGAACGCTGGGTGGAAGGAAATTCGTGGCTCCTCTCAGATTCCACAACTTTCTGTCACTGAAATGTGAGGAAAATTTGTTTTTTTAGCCAAAATTTGAGGCTTGCAATGGATTCTGGGTAACTTAACCTGGTCAGAGCCCCACAAGTCACCCCATATTGGGTTTCCCTAGGTCTCTAGTTTTGAAAAATGCACAGGTTTGTAGGTTTCCCTAGGTGCCGGCTGAGCTAAAGGCCAAAATCTACAGGTAGGCACTTTGCAAAAAACAGCTCTGTTTTCTTTAAAAAAATGGGATGTGTCCACGTTGCGTTTTGGGGCGTATCCTGTGGCGGGCGCTAGGCCTACCCACACAAGTGACGTAACATTTTTATCGGGAGACTTGGGGGAACGCTGGGTGGAAGGAAATTTGTCGCTCCTCTCAGATTCCAGAACTTTCTGTCACCGAAATGTGAGGAAAATTTGTTTTTTTAAGCCAAAATTTAAGGTTTGCAAAGGATTCTGGGTAACAGAACCTGGTCAGAGCCCCACAAGTCACCCCACATTGGGTTTCCCTAGGTCCCTAGTTTAAAAAAATGCACAGGTTTGTAGGTTTCCCTAGGTGCCGGCTGAGCTAGAGGCCAAAATCTACAGGTAGGCACTTTGCAAAAAACAGCTGTTTTCTTTAAAAAAATAGGATGTGTCCACGTTGCGTTTTGGGGCGTTTCCTGTGGCGGACGCTAGACCTACCCGCACAAGTGAAGTATCATTTTTATCGGGAGACTTGGGGGAACACTGGGTGGAAGGAAATTTGTGGCTCCTCTCAGATTCCAGAACTTTCTGTCACCGAAATGTGAGGAAAATGTGTTTTTTTAGCCAAAATTTGAGGTTTGCAAAGGATTCTGGGTAACAGAACCTGGTCAGAGCCCCACAAGTCACCCCATATTGGATTCCCCTAGGTTTCTAGGTTTTAAAAATGCACAGGTTTGGTAGGTTTCCCTAGGTGCCGGCTGAGCTAGAGGCCAAAATCTACAGAGAGGCACTTTGCAAAAAACAGCTCTGTTTTCTGTGATGTGTCCACGTTGTGTTTTGGGGCATATCCTTTCGCGGGCGCTATGCCTACCCACACAAGTGAGGTACCATTTTTATCGGGAGACGTGGGGGAACGCTGGGTGGAAGGAACTTTGTGGCTCCTCTCAGATTCCAGAACTTTCTGTCACCGAAATGTGAGGAAAAAAATGTTTTTTTAGCCAAATTTTGAGGTTTGCAAAGGATTCTGGGTACCAGAACCTGGTCAGAGCCCCACAAGTCACAACATCTTGGATTCCCCTAGGTCTCTAGTTTTCAAAAATGCACAGGTTTGGTAGGTTTCCCTAGGTGCCGGCTGAGCTAGAGGCCAAAATCTACAGGTAGGCACTTTGCAAAAAACAGCTCTGTTTTCTGTGATGTGTCCACGTTGTGTTTTGGGGCATATCCTGTCGCGGGCGCTAAGTCTACCCACACAAGTGAGGTATCATTTTTATCGGGAGACTTGGGGGAACGCTGGGTGGAAGGAAATTCGTGGCTCCTCTCAGATTCCACAACTTTCTGTCACTGAAATGTGAGGAAAATTTGTTTTTTTAGCCAAAATTTGAGGCTTGCAATGGATTCTGGGTAACTTAACCTGGTCAGAGCCCCACAAGTCACCCCATATTGGGTTTCCCTAGGTCTCTAGTTTTGAAAAATGCACAGGTTTGTAGGTTTCCCTAGGTGCCGGCTGAGCTAAAGGCCAAAATCTACAGGTAGGCACTTTGCAAAAAACAGCTCTGTTTTCTTTAAAAAAATGGGATGTGTCCACGTTGCGTTTTGGGGCGTTTCCTGTGGCGGGCGCTAGGCCTACCCACACAAGTGACGTAACATTTTTATCGGGAGACTTGGGGGAACGCTGGGTGGAAGGAAATTTGTCGCTCCTCTCAGATTCCAGAACTTTCTGTCACCGAAATGTGAGGAAAATTTGTTTTTTTAAGCCAAAATTTAAGGTTTGCAAAGGATTCTGGGTAACAGAACCTGGTCAGAGCCCCACAAGTCACCCCACATTGGGTTTCCCTAGGTCCCTAGTTTAAAAAAATGCACAGGTTTGTAGGTTTCCCTAGGTGCCGGCTGAGCTAGAGGCCAAAATCTACAGGTAGGCACTTTGCAAAAAACAGCTGTTTTCTTTAAAAAAATAGGATGTGTCCACGTTGCGTTTTGGGGCGTTTCCTGTGGCGGACGCTAGACCTACCCGCACAAGTGAAGTATCATTTTTATCGGGAGACTTGGGGGAACACTGGGTGGAAGGAAATTTGTGGCTCCTCTCAGATTCTAGAACTTTCTGTCACCGAAATGTGAGGAAAATGTGTTTTTTTAGCCAAAATTTGAGGTTTGCAAAGGATTCTGGGTAACAGAACCTGGTCAGAGCCCCACAAGTCACCCCATATTGGATTCCCCTAGGTTTCTAGTTTTTAAAAATGCACAGGTTTGGTAGGTTTCCCTAGGTGCCGGCTGAGCTAGAGGCCAAAATCTACAGAGAGGCACTTTGCAAAAAACAGCTCTGTTTTCTGTGATGTGTCCACGTTGTGTTTTGGGGCATATCCTGACGCGGGCGCTATGCCTACCCACACAAGTGAGGTACCATTTTTATCAGGAGACGTGGGGGAACGCTGGGTGGAAGGAAATTTGTGGCTCCTCTCAGATTCCAGAACTTTCTGTCACCGAAATGTGATGAAAAAAATGTTTTTTTAGCCAAATTTTGAGGTTTGCAAAGGATTCTTGGTACCAGAACCTGCTCAGAGCCCCACAAGTCACAACATCTTGGATTCCCCTAGGTCTCTAGTTTTCAAAAATGCACAGGTTTGGTAGGTTTCCCTGGGTGCCGGCTGAGCTAGAGGCCAAAATCTACAGGTAGGCACTTTGCAAAAAACAGCTCTGTTTTCTGTGATGTGTCCACGTTGTGTTTTGGGGCATATCCTGTCGCGGGCGCTAGGTCTACCCACACAAGTGAGGTATCATTTTTATCGGGAGACATGGGGGAACGCTGGGTGGAAGGAAATTTGTGGCTCCTCTCAGATTCCAGAACTTTCTGTCACTGAAATGTGAGGAAAATTTGTTTTTTTAGCCAAAATTTGAGGCTTGCAATGGATTCTGGGTAACTTAACCTGGTCAGAGCCCCACAAGTCACCCCATATTGGGTTTCCCTAGGTCTCTAGTTTTGAAAAATGCACAGGTTTGTAGGTTTCCCTAGGTGCCGGCTGAGCTAAAGGCCAAAATCTACAGGTAGGCACTTTGCAAAAAACAGCTCTGTTTTCTTTAAAAAAAATGGGATGTGTCCACGTTGCGTTTTGGGCCGTTTCCTGTGGCGGGCGCTAGGCCTACCCACACAAGTGACGTAACATTTTTATCGGGAGACTTGGGGGAACACTGGGTGGAAGGAAATTTGTGGCTCCTCTCAGATTCCAGAACTTTCTGTCACCGAAATGAGAGGAAAATGTGTTTTTTTAAGCCAAAATTTGAGGTTTGCAAAGAATTCTGGGTAACAGAACCTGGTCAGAGCCCCACAAGTCACCCCATATTGGATTCCCCTAGGTCTCTAGTTTAAAAAAATGCACAGGTTTGTAGGTTTCCCTAGGTGCCGGCTGAGCTAGGGGCCAAAATCTACAGATAGGCACATTGCAAAAAACAGCTCTGTTCTCTGTCAAAAAATGAGATGTGCCCACTTTGTGTTTTGGGACATTTCCTGTCCCGGGCGCTAGGACTACCCACACAAGTGAGGTATCATTTTTATCGGGAGACTTGGGGGAACGTTGGGTGGCAGGAAATTTGTGGCTCCTCTCAGATTCCAGAACTTTCAGTCACCGAAATGTGAGGTAAATGTGTTTTTTTAGCCAAATTCTGAGGTTTGCAAAGGATTCTGGGTAACAGAAGCTGGTCAGAACCCCACAAGTCACCCCATCTTGGATTCCCCTAGGTCTCTAGTTTTAAAAAATGCACAAGTTTGGTAGGTTTCCCTAGGTGCCGGCTGAGCTATAGGCCAAAATCTACAGGTAGGCACTTTGCAAAAAACAGCTCCTGTTTTCTGTCAAAAAATGAGATGTGTCCTCTTTGTGTTTTGGGACATTTCCTGTCGCGGGCGCTGGGACTACCCACACAAGTGAGGTATCATTTTTATCGGGAGACTTGGGGGAACGCTGGGTGGTAGGAAATTTGTGGCTCCTCTCAGATTCCAGAACTTTCTGTCACCGAAATGTAAGGGAAATGTGTTTTTTTAGCCAAATTTTGAGGTTTGCAAAGGATTCTGGGTAACAGAACCTGGTCAGAGCCCCACAAGTCACTCCATCTTGGATTCCCCTAGGTCTCTAGTTTTAAAAAATGCACAGGTTTGGTAGGTTTCCCTAGGTGCCGGCTGAGCTAGGGGCCAAAATCTACAGGTAGGCACTTTGCAAAAAACAGCTCTGTTTTCTGTGATGTGTCCACGTTGTGTTTTGGGGCATATCCTGTCGCGGGCGCTAGGTCTACCCACACAAGTGAGGTATCATTTTTATCGGGAGAATTGGGGGAACGCTGGGTGGAAGGAAATTTGTGGCTCCTCTCAGATTCCAGAACTTTCTGTCACCGAAATGTGAGGAAAATGTGTTTTTTTAGCCAAATTTTGAGGTTTGCAAAGGATTCTGGGTACCAGAACCTGGTTAGAGCCCCAAAAGTCACAACATATTGGATTCCCCTAGGTCTCTAGTTTTCAAAAATGCACAGGTTTGGTAGGTTTCCCTAGGTGCCGGCTGAGCTAGAGGCCAAAATCTACAGGTAGGCACTTTGCAAAAAACAGCTCTGTTTTCTGTGATGCGTCCACGTTGTGTTTTGGGGCATATCCTGTCGCGGGCGCTAGGTCTACCCACACAAGTGAGGTATCATTTTTATCGGGAGACTTGGGTGAACGCTGGGTGGAAGGAAATTCGTGGCTCCTCTCAGATTCCAGAACTTACTGTCACCGAAATGTGAGGAAAATTTTTTTTTTAGCCAAAATTTGAGGCTTGCAAAGGATTCTGGGTAACATAACCTGGTCAGAGCCCCACAAGTCACCCCATATTGGGTTTCCCTACGTCTCTAGTTTTGAAAAATGCACAGGTTTGTAGGTTTCCCTAGGTGCCGGCTGAGCTAAAGGCCAAAATCTACAGGTAGGCACTTTGCAAAAAACAGCTCTGTTTTCTTTAAAAAAATGGGATGTGTCCACGTTGCGTTTTGGGGCGTTTCCTGTGGCGGGCGCTAGGCCTACCCACACAACTGAGGTATCATTTTTATCGGGAGACTTGGGGGAATGCTGGGTGGAAGGAAATTCGTGGCTCCTCTCAGATTACAGAACTTTCTGTCACCGAAATGTGAGGAAAATGTGTTTTTTTGCCAAAATGTGAGGTTTGCAAAGGATTCTGGGTAACAGAACCTGGTCAGAGCCCCACAAGTCACCCCACATTGGGTTTCCCTAGGTCCCTAGTTTAAAAAAATGCACAGGTTTGTAGGTTTCCCTAGGTGCCGGCTGAGCTAGAGGCCAAAATCTACAGGTAGGCACTTTGCAAAAAACAGCTGTTTTCTTTAAAAAAATAGGATGTGTCCACGTTGCGTTTTGGGGCGTTTCCTGTGGCGGACGCTAGACCTACCCGCACAAGTGAAGTATCATTTTTATCGGGAGACTTGGGGGAACACTGGGTGGAAAGAAATTTGTGGCTCCTCTCAGATTCCAGAACTTTCTGTCACCGAAATGTGAGGAAAATGTGTTTTTTTAGCCAAAATTTGAGGTTTGCAAAGGATTCTGGGTAACAGAACCTGGCCAGAGCCCCACAAGTCACCCCATATTGTATTCCCCTAGGTTTCTAGTTTTTAAAAATGCACAGGTTTGGTAGGTTTCCCTAGGTGCCGGCTGAGCTAGAGGCCAAAATCTACAGAGAGGCACTTTGCAAAAAACAGCTCTGTTTTCTGTGATGTGTCCACGTTGTGTTTTGGGGCATATCCTGTCGCGGGCGCTATGCCTACCCACACAAGTGAGGTACCATTTTTATCGGGAGACGTGGGGGAACGCTGGGTGGAAGGAAATTTGTGGCTCCTCTCAGATTCCAGAACTTTCTGTCACCGAAATGTGAGGAAAAAAATGTTTTTTTAGCCAAATTTTGAGGTTTGCAAAGGATTCTGGGTACCAGAACCTGGTCAGAGCCCCACAAGTCACAACATCTTGGATTCCCCTAGGTCTCTAGTTTTCAAAAATGCACAGGTTTGGTAGGTTTCCCTAGGTGCCGGCTGAGCTAGAGGCCAAAATCTACAGGTAGGCACTTTGCAAAAAACAGCTCTGTTTTCTGTGATGTGTCCACGTTGTGTTTTGGGGCATATCCTGTCGCGGGTGCTAGGTCTACCCACACAAGTGAGGTATCATTTTTATCGGGAGACTTGGGGGAACGCTGGGTGGAAGGAAATTCGTTGCTCCTCTCAGATTCCAGAACTTTCTGTCACTGAAATGTGAGGAAAATTTGTTTTTTTAGCCAAAATTTGAGGCTTGCAATGGATTCTGGGTAACTTAACCTGGTCAGAGCCCCACAAGTCACCCCATATTGGGTTTCCCTAGGTCTCTAGTTTTGAAAAATGCACAGGTTTGTAGGTTTCCCTAGGTGCCGGCTGAGCTAAAGGCCAAAATCTACAGGTAGGCACTTTGCAAAAAACAGCTCTGTTTTCTTTAAAAAAATGGGATGTGTCCACGTTGCGTTTTGGGGCGTTTCCTGTGGCGGGCGCTAGGCCTACCCACACAAGTGACGTAACATTTTTATCGGGAGACTTGGGGGAACGCTGGGTGGAAGGAAATTTGTCGCTCCTCTCAGACTCCAGAACTTTCTGTCACCGAAATGTGAGGAAAATTTGTTTTTTTAGCCAAAATTTGAGGTTTGCAAAGGATTCTGGGTAACAGAACCTGGTCAGAGCCCCACAAGTCCCCCCATATTGGATTCCCCTAGGTCTCTAGTTTTAAAAAATGCACAGGTTTAGAAGTTTTCCCTAGGTGCCGGCTGAGCTAGAGGCCAAAATCTACAGGTAGGCACTTTGCAAAAAACAGTTCTGTTTTCTGTGATGTGTCCACGTTGTGTTTTGGGGCATATCCTGTCGCGGGCGATAGGTCTACCCACACAAGTGAGGTATCATTTTTATCGGGAGACTTGGGGGAACACTGGGTGGAAGGAAATTTGTGGCTCCTCTCAGATTCCAGAACTTTCTGTCACCGAAATGTGAGGAAAATGTGTTTTTTTAAGCCAAAATTTGAGGTTTGCAAAGAATTCTGGGTAACAGAACCTGGTCAGAGCCCCACAAGTCACCCCATATTGGATTCCCCTAGGTCTCTAGTTTAAAAAAATGCACAGGTTTGGAGGTTTCCCTAGGTGCCGGCTGAGCTAGAGGCCAAAATCTACAGATAGGCACATTGCAAAAAACAGCTCTGTTTTCTGTCAAAAAATGAGATGTGCCCACTTTGTGTTTTGGAACATTTCCTGTCGCGGGCGCTAGGACTACCCACACAAGTGAGGTATCATTTTTATCGGGAGACTTGGGGGAACGTTGGGGGGCAGGAAATTTGTGGCTCCTCTCAGATTCCAGAACTTTCAGTCACCGAAATGTGAGGGAAATGTGTTTTTTTAGCCAAATTCTGAGGTTTGCAAAGGATTCTGGGTAACAGAAGCTGGTCAGAACCCCACAAGTCACCCCATCTTGGATTCCCCTAGGTCTCTAGTTTAAAAAAATGCACAAGTTTGGTAGGTTTCCCTAGGTGCCGGCTGAGCTATAGGCCAAAATCTACAGGTAGGCACTTTGCAAAAAACAGCTCTGTTTTCTGTCAGAAAATGAGATGTGCCCTCTTTGTGTTTTGGCACATTTCCTGTCGCGGGCGCTGGGACTACCCACACAAGTGAGGTATCATTTTTATCGGGAGACTTGGGGGAACGCTGGGTGGTAGGAAATTTGTGGCTCCTCTCAGATTCCAGAACTTTCTGTCACCGAAATGTGAGGGAAATGTGTTTTTTTAGCCAAATTTTGAGGTTTGCAAAGGATTCTGGGTAACAGAACCTGGTCAGAGCCCCACAAGTCACCCCATCTTGGATTCCCCTAGGTATCTAGTTTTAAAAAATGCACAGGTTTGGTAGGTTTCCCTAGGTGCCGGCTGAGCTAGGGGCCAAAATCTACAGGTAGGCACTTTGCAAAAAACAGCTCTGTTTTCTGTGATGTGTCCACGTTGTGTTTTGGGGCATATCCTGTCGCGGGCGCTAGGTCTACCCACACAAGTGAGGTATCATTTTTATCGGGAGAATTGGGGGAACGCTGGGTGGAAGGAAATTTGTGGCTCCTCTCAGATTCCAGAACTTTCTGTCACCGAAATGTGAGGAAAATGTGTTTTTTTAGCCAAATTTTGAGGTTTGCAAAGGATTCTGGGTACCAGAACCTGGTTAGAGTCCCAAAAGTCACAACATATTGGATTCCCCTAGGTCTCTAGTTTTCAAAAATGCACAGGTTTGGTAGGTTTCCCTAGGTGCCGGCTGAGCTAGAGGCCAAAATCTACAGGTAGGCACTTTGCAAAAAACAGCTCTGTTTTCTGTGATGCGTCCACGTTGTGTTTTGGGGCATATCCTGACGCGGGCGCTAGGTCTACCCACACAAGTGAGGTATCATTTTTATCGGGAGACTTGGGTGAACGCTGGGTGGAAGGAAATTCGTGGCTCCTCTCAGATTCCAGAACTTTCTGTCACCGAAATGTGAGGAAAATTTGTTTTTTTAGCCAAAATTTGAGGCTTGCAAAGGATTCTGGGTAACATAACCTGGTCAGAGCCCCACAAGTCACCCCATATTGGGTTTCCCTACGTCTCTAGTTTTGCAAAATGCACAGGTTTGTAGGTTTCCCTAGGTGCCGGCTGAGCTAAAGGCCAAAATCTACAGGTAGGCACTTTGCAAAAAACAGCTCTGTTTTCTTTAAAAAAATGGGATGTGTCCACGTTGCGTTTTGGGGCGTTTCCTGTGGCGGGCGCTAGGCCTACCCACACAAGTAAGGTATCATTTTTATCGGGAGACTTGGGGGAATGCTGGGTGGAAGGAAATTCGTGGCTCCTCTCAGATTACAGAACTTTCTGTCACCGAAATGTGAGGAAAATGTGTTTTTTTTTGCCAAAATGTGAGGTTTGCAAAGGATTCTGGGTAACAGAACCTGGTCAGAGCCCCACAAGTCACCCCACATTGGGTTTCCCTAGGTCCCTAGTTTAAAAAAATGCACAGGTTTGTAGGTTTCCCTAGGTGCCGGCTGAGCTAGAGGCCAAAATCTACAGAGAGGCACTTTGCAAAAAACAGCTCTGTTTTCTGTGATGTGTCCACGTTGTGTTTTGGGGCATATCCTGTCGCGGGCGCTATGCCTACCCACACAAGTGACGTACCATTTTTATCGGGAGACGTGGGGGAACGCTGGGTGGAAGGAAATTTGTGGCTCCTCTCAGATTCCAGAACTTTCTGTCACCGAAATGTGAGGAAAATCTGTTTTTTTAGCCAAATTTTGAGGTTTGCAAAGGATTCTGGGTAACATAACCTGGTCAGAGCCCCACAAGTCACCCCATATTGGGTTTCCCTACATCTCTAGTTTTGAAAAATGCACAGGTTTGTAGGTTTCCCTAGGTGCCGGCTGAGCTAAAGGCCAAAATCTACAGGTAGGCACTTTGCAAAAAACAGCTCTGTTTTCTTTAAAAAAAATGGGATGTATCCACGTTGCGTTTTGGGGCGTTTCCTGTGGCGGGCGCTAGGCCTACCCACACAAGTGACGTAACATTTTTATCGGGAGACTTGGGGGAACGCTGGGTGGAAGGAAATTTGTCGCTCCTCTCAGATTCCAGAACTTTCTGTCACCGAATTGTGAGGAAAATGTGTTTTTTTAGCCAAAATTTGAGGTTTGCAAAGGATTCTGGGTAACAGAACCTGGTCAGAGCCCCACAAGTCACCCCATATTGGATTCCCCTAGGCCTCTAGTTTTCAAAAATGCACAGGTTTAGTAGTTTTCCCTAGGTGCCGGCTGAGCTAGAGGCCAAAATCTACAGGTAGGCACTTTGCAAAAAACAGCTCTGTTTTCTGTGATGTGTCCACGTTGTGTTTTGGGGCATATCCTGTCGCGGGCGATAGGTCTACCCACACAAGTGAGGTATCATTTTTATCGGGAGACTTGCGGGAACACTGGGTGGAAGGAAATTTGTGGCTCCTCTCAGTTTCCAGAACTTTCTGTCACCGAATTGTGAGGAAAATGTGTTTTTTTAGCCAAATTTTGAGGTTTGCAAAGGATTCTGGGTACCAGAACCTGGTTAGAGCCCCAAAAGTCACAACATATTGGATTCCCCTAGGTCTCTAGTTTTCAAAAATGCACAGGTTTGGTAGGTTTCCCTAGGTGCCGGCTGAGCTAGAGGCCAAAATCTACAGGTAGGCACTTTGCAAAAAACAGCTCTGTTTTCTGTGATGCGTCCACGTTGTGTTTTGGGGCATATCCTGTCGCGGGCGCTAGGTCTACCCACACAAGTGAGGTATCATTTTTATCGGGAGACTTGGGTGAACGCTGGGTGGAAGGAAATTCGTGGCTCCTCTCAGATTCCAGAACTTTCTGTCACCGAAATGTGAGGAAAATTTTTTTTTTAGCCAAAATTTGAGGCTTGCAAAGGATTCTGGGTAACATAACCTGGTCAGAGCCCCACAAGTCACCCCATATTGGGTTTCCCTACGTCTCTAGTTTTGAAAAATGCACAGGTTTGTAGGTTTCCCTAGGTGCCGGCTGAGCTAAAGGCCAAAATCTACAGGTAGGCACTTTGCAAAAAACAGCTCTGTTTTCTTTAAAAAAATGGGATGTGTCCACGTTGCGTTTTGGGGCGTTTCCTGTGGCGGGCGCTAGGCCTACCCACACAACTGAGGTATCATTTTTATCGGGAGACTTGGGGGAATGCTGGGTGGAAGGAAATTCGTGGCTCCTCTCAGATTACAGAACTTTCTGTCACCGAAATGTGAGGAAAATGTGTTTTTTTGCCAAAATGTGAGGTTTGCAAAGGATTCTGGGTAACAGAACCTGGTCAGAGCCCCACAAGTCACCCCACATTGGGTTTCCCTAGGTCCCTAGTTTAAAAAAATGCACAGGTTTGTAGGTTTCCCTAGGTGCCGGCTGAGCTAGAGGCCAAAATCTACAGGTAGGCACTTTGCAAAAAACAGCTGTTTTCTTTAAAAAAATAGGATGTGTCCACGTTGCGTTTTGGGGCGTTTCCTGTGGCGGACGCTAGACCTACCCGCACAAGTGAAGTATCATTTTTATCGGGAGACTTGGGGGAACACTGGGTGGAAAGAAATTTGTGGCTCCTCTCAGATTCCAGAACTTTCTGTCACCGAAATGTGAGGAAAATGTGTTTTTTTAGCCAAAATTTGAGGTTTGCAAAGGATTCTGGGTAACAGAACCTGGCCAGAGCCCCACAAGTCACCCCATATTGTATTCCCCTAGGTTTCTAGTTTTTAAAAATGCACAGGTTTGGTAGGTTTCCCTAGGTGCCGGCTGAGCTAGAGGCCAAAATCTACAGAGAGGCACTTTGCAAAAAACAGCTCTGTTTTCTGTGATGTGTCCACGTTGTGTTTTGGGGCATATCCTGTCGCGGGCGCTATGCCTACCCACACAAGTGAGGTACCATTTTTATCGGGAGACGTGGGGGAACGCTGGGTGGAAGGAAATTTGTGGCTCCTCTCAGATTCCAGAACTTTCTGTCACCGAAATGTGAGGAAAAAAATGTTTTTTTAGCCAAATTTTGAGGTTTGCAAAGGATTCTGGGTACCAGAACCTGGTCAGAGCCCCACAAGTCACAACATCTTGGATTCCCCTAGGTCTCTAGTTTTCAAAAATGCACAGGTTTGGTAGGTTTCCCTAGGTGCCGGCTGAGCTAGAGGCCAAAATCTACAGGTAGGCACTTTGCAAAAAACAGCTCTGTTTTCTGTGATGTGTCCACGTTGTGTTTTGGGGCATATCCTGTCGCGGGTGCTAGGTCTACCCACACAAGTGAGGTATCATTTTTATCGGGAGACTTGGGGGAACGCTGGGTGGAAGGAAATTCGTTGCTCCTCTCAGATTCCAGAACTTTCTGTCACTGAAATGTGAGGAAAATTTGTTTTTTTAGCCAAAATTTGAGGCTTGCAATGGATTCTGGGTAACTTAACCTGGTCAGAGCCCCACAAGTCACCCCATATTGGGTTTCCCTAGGTCTCTAGTTTTGAAAAATGCACAGGTTTGTAGGTTTCCCTAGGTGCCGGCTGAGCTAAAGGCCAAAATCTACAGGTAGGCACTTTGCAAAAAACAGCTCTGTTTTCTTTAAAAAAATGGGATGTGTCCACGTTGCGTTTTGGGGCGTTTCCTGTGGCGGGCGCTAGGCCTACCCACACAAGTGACGTAACATTTTTATCGGGAGACTTGGGGGAACGCTGGGTGGAAGGAAATTTGTCGCTCCTCTCAGACTCCAGAACTTTCTGTCACCGAAATGTGAGGAAAATTTGTTTTTTTAGCCAAAATTTGAGGTTTGCAAAGGATTCTGGGTAACAGAACCTGGTCAGAGCCCCACAAGTCCCCCCATATTGGATTCCCCTAGGTCTCTAGTTTTAAAAAATGCACAGGTTTAGAAGTTTTCCCTAGGTGCCGGCTGAGCTAGAGGCCAAAATCTACAGGTAGGCACTTTGCAAAAAACAGTTCTGTTTTCTGTGATGTGTCCACGTTGTGTTTTGGGGCATATCCTGTCGCGGGCGATAGGTCTACCCACACAAGTGAGGTATCATTTTTATCGGGAGACTTGGGGGAACACTGGGTGGAAGGAAATTTGTGGCTCCTCTCAGATTCCAGAACTTTCTGTCACCGAAATGTGAGGAAAATGTGTTTTTTTAAGCCAAAATTTGAGGTTTGCAAAGAATTCTGGGTAACAGAACCTGGTCAGAGCCCCACAAGTCACCCCATATTGGATTCCCCTAGGTCTCTAGTTTAAAAAAATGCACAGGTTTGGAGGTTTCCCTAGGTGCCGGCTGAGCTAGAGGCCAAAATCTACAGATAGGCACATTGCAAAAAACAGCTCTGTTTTCTGTCAAAAAATGAGATGTGCCCACTTTGTGTTTTGGAACATTTCCTGTCGCGGGCGCTAGGACTACCCACACAAGTGAGGTATCATTTTTATCGGGAGACTTGGGGGAACGTTGGGGGGCAGGAAATTTGTGGCTCCTCTCAGATTCCAGAACTTTCAGTCACCGAAATGTGAGGGAAATGTGTTTTTTTAGCCAAATTCTGAGGTTTGCAAAGGATTCTGGGTAACAGAAGCTGGTCAGAACCCCACAAGTCACCCCATCTTGGATTCCCCTAGGTCTCTAGTTTAAAAAAATGCACAAGTTTGGTAGGTTTCCCTAGGTGCCGGCTGAGCTATAGGCCAAAATCTACAGGTAGGCACTTTGCAAAAAACAGCTCTGTTTTCTGTCAGAAAATGAGATGTGCCCTCTTTGTGTTTTGGGACATTTCCTGTCGCGGGCGCTGGGACTACCCACACAAGTGAGGTATCATTTTTATCGGGAGACTTGGGGGAACGCTGGGTGGTAGGAAATTTGTGGCTCCTCTCAGATTCCAGAACTTTCTGTCACCGAAATGTGAGGGAAATGTGTTTTTTTAGCCAAATTTTGAGGTTTGCAAAGGATTCTGGGTAACAGAACCTGGTCAGAGCCCCACAAGTCACCCCATCTTGGATTCCCCTTGGTATCTAGTTTTAAAAAATGCACAGGTTTGGTAGGTTTCCCTAGGTGCCGGCTGAGCTAGGGGCCAAAATCTACAGGTAGGCACTTTGCAAAAAACAGCTCTGTTTTCTGTGATGTGTCCACGTTGTGTTTTGGGGCATATCCTGTCGCGGGCGCTAGGTCTACCCACACAAGTGAGGTATCATTTTTATCGGGAGAATTGGGGGAACGCTGGGTGGAAGGAAATTTGTGGCTCCTCTCAGATTCCAGAACTTTCTGTCACCGAAATGTGAGGAAAATGTGTTTTTTTAGCCAAATTTTGAGGTTTGCAAAGGATTCTGGGTACCAGAACCTGGTTAGAGTCCCAAAAGTCACAACATATTGGATTCCCCTAGGTCTCTAGTTTTCAAAAATGCACAGGTTTGGTAGGTTTCCCTAGGTGCCGGCTGAGCTAGAGGCCAAAATCTACAGGTAGGCACTTTGCAAAAAACAGCTCTGTTTTCTGTGATGCGTCCACGTTGTGTTTTGGGGCATATCCTGACGCGGGCGCTAGGTCTACCCACACAAGTGAGGTATCATTTTTATCGGGAGACTTGGGTGAACGCTGGGTGGAAGGAAATTCGTGGCTCCTCTCAGATTCCAGAACTTTCTGTCACCGAAATGTGAGGAAAATTTGTTTTTTTAGCCAAAATTTGAGGCTTGCAAAGGATTCTGGGTAACATAACCTGGTCAGAGCCCCACAAGTCACCCCATATTGGGTTTCCCTACGTCTCTAGTTTTGCAAAATGCACAGGTTTGTAGGTTTCCCTAGGTGCCGGCTGAGCTAAAGGCCAAAATCTACAGGTAGGCACTTTGCAAAAAACAGCTCTGTTTTCTTTAAAAAAATGGGATGTGTCCACGTTGCGTTTTGGGGCGTTTCCTGTGGCGGGCGCTAGGCCTACCCACACAAGTAAGGTATCATTTTTATCGGGAGACTTGGGGGAATGCTGGGTGGAAGGAAATTCGTGGCTCCTCTCAGATTACAGAACTTTCTGTCACCGAAATGTGAGGAAAATGTGTTTTTTTTTGCCAAAATGTGAGGTTTGCAAAGGATTCTGGGTAACAGAACCTGGTCAGAGCCCCACAAGTCACCCCACATTGGGTTTCCCTAGGTCCCTAGTTTAAAAAAATGCACAGGTTTGTAGGTTTCCCTAGGTGCCGGCTGAGCTAGAGGCCAAAATCTACAGAGAGGCACTTTGCAAAAAACAGCTCTGTTTTCTGTGATGTGTCCACGTTGTGTTTTGGGGCATATCCTGTCGCGGGCGCTATGCCTACCCACACAAGTGACGTACCATTTTTATCGGGAGACGTGGGGGAACGCTGGGTGGAAGGAAATTTGTGGCTCCTCTCAGATTCCAGAACTTTCTGTCACCGAAATGTGAGGAAAATCTGTTTTTTTAGCCAAATTTTGAGGTTTGCAAAGGATTCTGGGTAACATAACCTGGTCAGAGCCCCACAAGTCACCCCATATTGGGTTTCCCTACATCTCTAGTTTTGAAAAATGCACAGGTTTGTAGGTTTCCCTAGGTGCCGGCTGAGCTAAAGGCCAAAATCTACAGGTAGGCACTTTGCAAAAAACAGCTCTGTTTTCTTTAAAAAAATGGGATGTATCCACGTTGCGTTTTGGGGCGTTTCCTGTGGCGGGCGCTAGGCCTACCCACACAAGTGACGTAACATTTTTATCGGGAGACTTGGGGGAACGCTGGGTGGAAGGAAATTTGTCGCTCCTCTCAGATTCCAGAACTTTCTGTCACCGAATTGTGAGGAAAATGTGTTTTTTTAGCCAAAATTTGAGGTTTGCAAAGGATTCTGGGTAACAGAACCTGGTCAGAGCCCCACAAGTCACCCCATATTGGATTCCCCTAGGCCTCTAGTTTTCAAAAATGCACAGGTTTAGTAGTTTTCCCTAGGTGCCGGCTGAGCTAGAGGCCAAAATCTACAGGTAGGCACTTTGCAAAAAACAGCTCTGTTTTCTGTGATGTGTCCACGTTGTGTTTTGGGGCATATCCTGTCGCGGGCGATAGGTCTACCCACACAAGTGAGGTATCATTTTTATCGGGAGACTTGCGGGAACACTGGGTGGAAGGAAATTTGTGGCTCCTCTCAGTTTCCAGAACTTTCTGTCACCGAATTGTGAGGAAAATGTGTTTTTTTAGCCAAATTTTGAGGTTTGCAAAGGATTCTGGGTACCAGAACCTGGTTAGAGCCCCAAAAGTCACAACATATTGGATTCCCCTAGGTCTCTAGTTTTCAAAAATGCACAGGTTTGGTAGGTTTCCCTAGGTGCCGGCTGAGCTAGAGGCCAAAATCTACAGGTAGGCACTTTGCAAAAAACAGCTCTGTTTTCTGTGATGCGTCCACGTTGTGTTTTGGGGCATATCCTGTCGCGGGCGCTAGGTCTACCCACACAAGTGAGGTATCATTTTTATCGGGAGACTTGGGTGAACGCTGGGTGGAAGGAAATTCGTGGCTCCTCTCAGATTCCAGAACTTTCTGTCACCGAAATGTGAGGAAAATTTTTTTTTTAGCCAAAATTTGAGGCTTGCAAAGGATTCTGGGTAACATAACCTGGTCAGAGCCCCACAAGTCACCCCATATTGGGTTTCCCTACGTCTCTAGTTTTGAAAAATGCACAGGTTTGTAGGTTTCCCTAGGTGCCGGCTGAGCTAAAGGCCAAAATCTACAGGTAGGCACTTTGCAAAAAACAGCTCTGTTTTCTTTAAAAAAATGGGATGTGTCCACGTTGCGTTTTGGGGCGTTTCCTGTGGCGGGCGCTAGGCCTACCCACACAACTGAGGTATCATTTTTATCGGGAGACTTGGGGGAATGCTGGGTGGAAGGAAATTCGTGGCTCCTCTCAGATTACAGAACTTTCTGTCACCGAAATGTGAGGAAAATGTGTTTTTTTGCCAAAATGTGAGGTTTGCAAAGGATTCTGGGTAACAGAACCTGGTCAGAGCCCCACAAGTCACCCCACATTGGGTTTCCCTAGGTCCCTAGTTTAAAAAAATGCACAGGTTTGTAGGTTTCCCTAGGTGCCGGCTGAGCTAGAGGCCAAAATCTACAGGTAGGCACTTTGCAAAAAACAGCTGTTTTCTTTAAAAAAATAGGATGTGTCCACGTTGCGTTTTGGGGCGTTTCCTGTGGCGGACGCTAGACCTACCCGCACAAGTGAAGTATCATTTTTATCGGGAGACTTGGGGGAACACTGGGTGGAAAGAAATTTGTGGCTCCTCTCAGATTCCAGAACTTTCTGTCACCGAAATGTGAGGAAAATGTGTTTTTTTAGCCAAAATTTGAGGTTTGCAAAGGATTCTGGGTAACAGAACCTGGCCAGAGCCCCACAAGTCACCCCATATTGTATTCCCCTAGGTTTCTAGTTTTTAAAAATGCACAGGTTTGGTAGGTTTCCCTAGGTGCCGGCTGAGCTAGAGGCCAAAATCTACAGAGAGGCACTTTGCAAAAAACAGCTCTGTTTTCTGTGATGTGTCCACGTTGTGTTTTGGGGCATATCCTGTCGCGGGCGCTATGCCTACCCACACAAGTGAGGTACCATTTTTATCGGGAGACGTGGGGGAACGCTGGGTGGAAGGAAATTTGTGGCTCCTCTCAGATTCCAGAACTTTCTGTCACCGAAATGTGAGGAAAAAAATGTTTTTTTAGCCAAATTTTGAGGTTTGCAAAGGATTCTGGGTACCAGAACCTGGTCAGAGCCCCACAAGTCACAACATCTTGGATTCCCCTAGGTCTCTAGTTTTCAAAAATGCACAGGTTTGGTAGGTTTCCCTAGGTGCCGGCTGAGCTAGAGGCCAAAATCTACAGGTAGGCACTTTGCAAAAAACAGCTCTGTTTTCTGTGATGTGTCCACGTTGTGTTTTGGGGCATATCCTGTCGCGGGTGCTAGGTCTACCCACACAAGTGAGGTATCATTTTTATCGGGAGACTTGGGGGAACGCTGGGTGGAAGGAAATTCGTTGCTCCTCTCAGATTCCAGAACTTTCTGTCACTGAAATGTGAGGAAAATTTGTTTTTTTAGCCAAAATTTGAGGCTTGCAATGGATTCTGGGTAACTTAACCTGGTCAGAGCCCCACAAGTCACCCCATATTGGGTTTCCCTAGGTCTCTAGTTTTGAAAAATGCACAGGTTTGTAGGTTTCCCTAGGTGCCGGCTGAGCTAAAGGCCAAAATCTACAGGTAGGCACTTTGCAAAAAACAGCTCTGTTTTCTTTAAAAAAATGGGATGTGTCCACGTTGCGTTTTGGGGCGTTTCCTGTGGCGGGCGCTAGGCCTACCCACACAAGTGACGTAACATTTTTATCGGGAGACTTGGGGGAACGCTGGGTGGAAGGAAATTTGTCGCTCCTCTCAGACTCCAGAACTTTCTGTCACCGAAATGTGAGGAAAATTTGTTTTTTTAGCCAAAATTTGAGGTTTGCAAAGGATTCTGGGTAACAGAACCTGGTCAGAGCCCCACAAGTCCCCCCATATTGGATTCCCCTAGGTCTCTAGTTTTAAAAAATGCACAGGTTTAGAAGTTTTCCCTAGGTGCCGGCTGAGCTAGAGGCCAAAATCTACAGGTAGGCACTTTGCAAAAAACAGTTCTGTTTTCTGTGATGTGTCCACGTTGTGTTTTGGGGCATATCCTGTCGCGGGCGATAGGTCTACCCACACAAGTGAGGTATCATTTTTATCGGGAGACTTGGGGGAACACTGGGTGGAAGGAAATTTGTGGCTCCTCTCAGATTCCAGAACTTTCTGTCACCGAAATGTGAGGAAAATGTGTTTTTTTAAGCCAAAATTTGAGGTTTGCAAAGAATTCTGGGTAACAGAACCTGGTCAGAGCCCCACAAGTCACCCCATATTGGATTCCCCTAGGTCTCTAGTTTAAAAAAATGCACAGGTTTGGAGGTTTCCCTAGGTGCCGGCTGAGCTAGAGGCCAAAATCTACAGATAGGCACATTGCAAAAAACAGCTCTGTTTTCTGTCAAAAAATGAGATGTGCCCACTTTGTGTTTTGGAACATTTCCTGTCGCGGGCGCTAGGACTACCCACACAAGTGAGGTATCATTTTTATCGGGAGACTTGGGGGAACGTTGGGGGGCAGGAAATTTGTGGCTCCTCTCAGATTCCAGAACTTTCAGTCACCGAAATGTGAGGGAAATGTGTTTTTTTAGCCAAATTCTGAGGTTTGCAAAGGATTCTGGGTAACAGAAGCTGGTCAGAACCCCACAAGTCACCCCATCTTGGATTCCCCTAGGTCTCTAGTTTAAAAAAATGCACAAGTTTGGTAGGTTTCCCTAGGTGCCGGCTGAGCTATAGGCCAAAATCTACAGGTAGGCACTTTGCAAAAAACAGCTCTGTTTTCTGTCAGAAAATGAGATGTGCCCTCTTTGTGTTTTGGGACATTTCCTGTCGCGGGCGCTGGGACTACCCACACAAGTGAGGTATCATTTTTATCGGGAGACTTGGGGGAACGCTGGGTGGTAGGAAATTTGTGGCTCCTCTCAGATTCCAGAACTTTCTGTCACCGAAATGTGAGGGAAATGTGTTTTTTTAGCCAAATTTTGAGGTTTGCAAAGGATTCTGGGTAACAGAACCTGGTCAGAGCCCCACAAGTCACCCCATCTTGGATTCCCCTAGGTATCTAGTTTTAAAAAATGCACAGGTTTGGTAGGTTTCCCTAGGTGCCGGCTGAGCTAGGGGCCAAAATCTACAGGTAGGCACTTTGCAAAAAACAGCTCTGTTTTCTGTGATGTGTCCACGTTGTGTTTTGGGGCATATCCTGTCGCGGGCGCTAGGTCTACCCACACAAGTGAGGTATCATTTTTATCGGGAGAATTGGGGGAACGCTGGGTGGAAGGAAATTTGTGGCTCCTCTCAGATTCCAGAACTTTCTGTCACCGAAATGTGAGGAAAATGTGTTTTTTTAGCCAAATTTTGAGGTTTGCAAAGGATTCTGGGTACCAGAACCTGGTTAGAGTCCCAAAAGTCACAACATATTGGATTCCCCTAGGTCTCTAGTTTTCAAAAATGCACAGGTTTGGTAGGTTTCCCTAGGTGCCGGCTGAGCTAGAGGCCAAAATCTACAGGTAGGCACTTTGCAAAAAACAGCTCTGTTTTCTGTGATGCGTCCACGTTGTGTTTTGGGGCATATCCTGACGCGGGCGCTAGGTCTACCCACACAAGTGAGGTATCATTTTTATCGGGAGACTTGGGTGAACGCTGGGTGGAAGGAAATTCGTGGCTCCTCTCAGATTCCAGAACTTTCTGTCACCGAAATGTGAGGAAAATTTGTTTTTTTAGCCAAAATTTGAGGCTTGCAAAGGATTCTGGGTAACATAACCTGGTCAGAGCCCCACAAGTCACCCCATATTGGGTTTCCCTACGTCTCTAGTTTTGCAAAATGCACAGGTTTGTAGGTTTCCCTAGGTGCCGGCTGAGCTAAAGGCCAAAATCTACAGGTAGGCACTTTGCAAAAAACAGCTCTGTTTTCTTTAAAAAAATGGGATGTGTCCACGTTGCGTTTTGGGGCGTTTCCTGTGGCGGGCGCTAGGCCTACCCACACAAGTAAGGTATCATTTTTATCGGGAGACTTGGGGGAATGCTGGGTGGAAGGAAATTCGTGGCTCCTCTCAGATTACAGAACTTTCTGTCACCGAAATGTGAGGAAAATGTGTTTTTTTTGCCAAAATGTGAGGTTTGCAAAGGATTCTGGGTAACAGAACCTGGTCAGAGCCCCACAAGTCACCCCACATTGGGTTTCCCTAGGTCCCTAGTTTAAAAAAATGCACAGGTTTGTAGGTTTCCCTAGGTGCCGGCTGAGCTAGAGGCCAAAATCTACAGAGAGGCACTTTGCAAAAAACAGCTCTGTTTTCTGTGATGTGTCCACGTTGTGTTTTGGGGCATATCCTGTCGCGGGCGCTATGCCTACCCACACAAGTGACGTACCATTTTTATCGGGAGACGTGGGGGAACGCTGGGTGGAAGGAAATTTGTGGCTCCTCTCAGATTCCAGAACTTTCTGTCACCGAAATGTGAGGAAAATCTGTTTTTTTAGCCAAATTTTGAGGTTTGCAAAGGATTCTGGGTAACATAACCTGGTCAGAGCCCCACAAGTCACCCCATATTGGGTTTCCCTACATCTCTAGTTTTGAAAAATGCACAGGTTTGTAGGTTTCCCTAGGTGCCGGCTGAGCTAAAGGCCAAAATCTACAGGTAGGCACTTTGCAAAAAACAGCTCTGTTTTCTTTAAAAAAATGGGATGTATCCACGTTGCGTTTTGGGGCGTTTCCTGTGGCGGGCGCTAGGCCTACCCACACAAGTGACGTAACATTTTTATCGGGAGACTTGGGGGAACGCTGGGTGGAAGGAAATTTGTCGCTCCTCTCAGATTCCAGAACTTTCTGTCACCGAATTGTGAGGAAAATGTGTTTTTTTAGCCAAAATTTGAGGTTTGCAAAGGATTCTGGGTAACAGAACCTGGTCAGAGCCCCACAAGTCACCCCATATTGGATTCCCCTAGGCCTCTAGTTTTCAAAAATGCACAGGTTTAGTAGTTTTCCCTAGGTGCCGGCTGAGCTAGAGGCCAAAATCTACAGGTAGGCACTTTGCAAAAAACAGCTCTGTTTTCTGTGATGTGTCCACGTTGTGTTTTGGGGCATATCCTGTCGCGGGCGATAGGTCTACCCACACAAGTGAGGTATCATTTTTATCGGGAGACTTGCGGGAACACTGGGTGGAAGGAAATTTGTGGCTCCTCTCAGTTTCCAGAACTTTCTGTCACCGAAATGTGAGGAAAATGTGTTTTTTTAGCCAAAATTTGAGGTTTGCAAAGGATTCTGGGTAACAGAACCTGGTCAGAGCCCCACAAGTCACCCCATATTGGATTCCCCTAGGTCTCTAGTTTAAAAAAATGCACAGGTTTGGAGGTTTCCCTAGGTGCCGGCTGAGCTAGAGGCCAAAATCTACAGATAGGCACATTGCAAAAAACAGCTCTGTTTTCTGTCAAAAAATGAGATGTGCCCACTTTGTGTTTTGGAACATTTCCTGTCGCGGGCGCTAGGACTACCCACACAAGTGAGGTATCATTTTTATCGGGAGACTTGGGGGAACGTTGGGGGCAGGAAATTTGTGGCTCCTCTCAGATTCCAGAACTTTCAGTCACCGAAATGTGAGGGAAATGTGTTTTTTTAGCCAAATTCTGAGGTTTGCAAAGGATTCTGGGTAACAGAAGCTGGTCAGAACCCCACAAGTCACCCCATCTTGGATTCCCCTAGGTCTGTAGTTTTAAAAAATGCACAGGTTTGGTAGGTTTCCCTAGGTGCCGGCTGAGCTATAGGCCAAAATCCACAGGTAGGCACTTTGCAAAAAACAGCTCTGTTTTCTGTCAAAAAATGAGATGTGCCCACTTTGTGTTTTGGGACATTTCCTGTCAC